>NW_027526361.1:30238305-30297167 GCF_048455015.1 Haemaphysalis longicornis | reverse complement strand
AATAGTCGGTCAAGCACGTGAAGCCACGCCAGTTATGTTTTTTTTTTTTTTTTTCCTTTCTGCCCACCTCTTTCCAGGGCCTTTTTTCTCCTACATCCCCGATGCTTAGCAGAGAAGCACGTAGACGATCGTAAACGCCGCACAACTTTCTGACTTTTCAATATAGAGTGTTTTCTATCTCTCTCAGATGAAGCCGGTGATTTGGAATCCGCAAGTTTAAACTTTTATTCCTCATTGAAAGCTGCTACGCACGGGGCCGCAAAATTTTTTGTAAGGTACGATACGCCCAATGTTTTAAATGAAGCGAAGCTTCATGTTGTCTTCATGATACCTTTGAAACAATTGACATCACGCCACCTCTTTAGTTACGGCAGCCCCTTAGGGATCGGGTAATTCTCTGCACAACCAGTTAAAGGGCTTCTTTTCCGAAACAAATCAAGTCAGAAGTTCATCCATAGACAAAAGCATGCGTCTGCGAAGTGTAATTGTGATAATTAACTAAAACACATGCTAAATCACAATGTTCAAAAATCATAACTCAATTTTTACGCTAATTTGGTCAAGACGACGACGTCACTTTGGCGGTGGTCTTTGCCAGTGCGAAGTGGTGGACGACCACGCCAAAGTCCCTGCGTGTGCACTTGCAATCTGTGCAGCGTCACTGCAATCACTCGTTACTTAAATCAACCCGTTTTAATAAGAGCGCGCTTTGTGTCATAAGCATGCGAGACGAACCCGCACACGCTTGGCTTCTCTCGGGCGTTCCTACGGCGCACCAAGGCACAACGGCTGCCACATTCACGGCTCATGGGCTTCAGTGTACGATCATGGGCTTGCGATGCTGAGCGGTCAACCGGGCTTGAAGTCTGTCCCTAACATGCTCGCATTTTTATACTCCTCCTCCACCTCCTCCTCCTCCTTCTCCTCCTCCTCCTTCCGTTTAAAGAATAATAGCACCTCAACTTTGCGTACATGGACACGAGATGCTCGTGCAAACACATCGAGGAAAGGCTTATTTTTTTCCTGCAGCAAGGCTGTTGCCCAAAGAAGGGAAAGTTGAGATGGCCAGCCATCGGGCACGGCCGGCTAGAGCCCAAGGGGGCGTAATGGCTGCATGGCGTGATTCCGCCTACTGCACCCCTTGTCGGCACCCTCCTCTTCGGCCCGTTCACATTCACGCTGTGTTCGAGGCGCAATTTCTCTCGCTCCGTTCCTCGCGCCCGTTTTTGCGGCATCTGGAGCTCATCTCACGGGACTCGGAAGGGGAACCGAAGGCCGGCTGAGAGAGCTCTACGCTCATAGGCCACGGCCTGTTTGGTCTGAAAGCCAAACATTTCCCCAGCAGCCGCTCCACATCGTACCGACCAGCGAGGTACATAAAACAGACCCGTCTAAGACGGTTCTGTAGCAGGCGAAAAAAAAAAGGTTGTAGCTGTCATTGTCTTCGGATTGGTACGCATTTGATAGTAAACTAGAGCGCGTAGTAATGCCAGTTACTTTGAATGCAATGAAAGGAAAAAAAATTTTCGGAGTTAGCGACCTGTTTATGCTTACAATGTCAGTCATTTTACTACTCGGGGGATAAGAATGTGGACGTCATCAAATTGGCCCGGCCTGGTGCTGGTACGTAAATGCATATGGGAAGGCCAGTTTCAATTGTGGGAGTCACTAATGTCAAGAAATGACCAACGCGGTGGCTGAGAGGCTGTGGCGTTGGGCTGCTGAGGCGAAAAGTAAAAACGCCTGTGTGGCGAGATTTCGGCGCACCTTCAATATCCCCAGGTGGCCAAAATTAATGCGGAGCATCACAGACCAGATATTGTTGTTTCGGCGCTTTAAACCCCACAATCAAGCAATGTCAAGAAATGACCGCCGCGCAATGAGTTCGAAAGGGACAGTGAGCCTATCAATGATACCTTGTAGGAAATGTAAGGTGGTGTGGGCTTCTTTCTTAAGCGAAGGCTATTACTAAAACCAACTCAATGCGATTGAGCACATATCAATGGGTGGGGCTAGGTCTCTTTCCCCCTGTAGCCTCCTAACATTTTGATTTTAAAGGGGTGGAGAAAAAATCCTAAAAATTTTTTTTTGCTGTGTGGGTATCTAGAACTGTGTACCATCGATATGCAAACTTCGCATAGCCGTTTCATTGCACGATATAGGCAAAACGGTTCAAAAATGCAGTTACGGTTTCAACGGGTCTTTCCTCAAGTCGGGAGATGACGTCATGTTAAGAAGTTAAACAGCCAATCATAGCTCACCTTTCTCTGCTCAACATGTCGGCGTAGAGCGGGCTCGCAAAGGGTCAGATACAGCTACATCGGCGTTATAATGAAATTCGCCCGCAACAGAACGGGTGATATTCCCGATGCGACTGACCAGCATTGCCGAAATCCAACTCAACAACTGTTTACCCTGTTTCGTTCTATTATGCTATCCGATGCGCCTCATGAAGCTTGCTGACGTCTGTCTGACATAGCCTCTATTGTGAGCGAACGGGGCGCACTTCCTGGCCTGACGAGATAAATGACCAATAGCTTAAATTGAAAATTTACTGCATTGACGCGTTTTTAGAAGGAACTTCAAGTGATCTGAAATTAAAACCAACCAGTTTTTTTTTTTTACTCTCCGAGCGCAAAACTGACAAGTGAGAGGCGTAACCAGGTCCGGTCGATTGCTTTCCTGCAACCAACAGTGCTGTTAACGTTGTTTCGCCAGTTGGATATGCTCGCCTATTGCTGACTGAAAGAGCGTTCAACACTCAGTTGGTGGTTAAAGCTCTCGGTGGATTAAAATTTACGAGAAACAGGGCGCAGTGGTGGCCGACAAATGTGAACCGGCTTTAATGCCGTATTTTTGTTCACGCGCGCTTGTTACGTCCGTGGTCGAGCGTTTAAGGTATCCGACTCCGTTCCAGCGGCCCCACCGGCCGTAATTTTGAATCGAATGCGTGGTGTCCTTTTCCTGCTTGAGCGGCTATGTGCCTTTTGATAAGGCAGATGTAGGATCCCGAAGAGAATTCGGCAAGATAACGCAAACTTCAGCAGGAAAACTGTATGAAGATGGCCAGCAGGTCCAAGTTCTGTACAATACTCAAGCGACCGTGCCGCCAGCAATGCGGCTAGATAGCTGTTTACGACTAGAAACATACAGTTTTACAAAATGATATTCCCAAAGGGCGCTTAACTCTTTAAGGTTGATAACGTGGCGTCCCTGCCACTTGTGCTGCCGACCGAGGATATCGCATGGTCGCCGAGGATGCGCCTTAGAACGGCAATTCAAAGACGTATCCTCAATTCCAGAAGCAATAAATTCCGAAAATATTTCGGTTCTAGGTCATTAAAGTTTTGTTCAACAAGTTATAATTAAACAAAGCTAAATACGTTTTCTCTTCCCTATTCCTTCAAGATTTCCTTTTGAAAACCAGCCTGCTCGACGCTGCAGGTCTCCATAAAAGTCAACGTTTGAGTAGGTTCGGCCCTTTAAATCCCTTGCATACCTACCTTGTTATTCACTAAGGCCCCGAATCCCTTCAATAGCCATGCGGAACAGACGCCACGTTTATGCATTTAGAAAATGCAAAATTGAGTGTTTACCCGCCGCGGTGGCTCAGGGGCCAAGGCATTGCGCTTCTGAGCCCGAGGACGCGGGTTCGATTCCCGGCCGCGGCGGCCGCTTTTCTGATGTAGGCGAAAAGAAAAACGCACGTGTGTACGAGATTTCGGCGCACGTTAAAGGCCCCCAGGTGGTCAAAATTAATCCGGAGCCCTCCACTACGGCGCGCCTCATCGCCTGCGTTGAAGAAGCTTGCCCAATCTGTAAAAAACTAGTCACTCTCCAACACATGATAGGAGAGTGTAGGTTTATCCCGAAGCACCCGCCCCCCTTACCTGAGCCTCGCCCCACCAACCCCACTCTACAATTTAACGAAAGATGGAGGACCTTGCTGACCAGCCCCGCTCTGGAGGGTCAGCTACTGCTGGTCACCAGGGGCCAGGCGGCGAGAGCAGCATATGGATTCCAGTGAACAGGGAACCACCTCCGTCCAGTGTGGAGTTCGCAACGAACGCCTCTTCTCTCTCTCTCTTTGCGTCGGCGCGTTAAACCCCACAATCAATAAAAATTGAGTGTTTACTTATGTTCGGTGTTATTTGCTACTTTTCGTTTTTCAGTTGTTACGTGACTACGCCACTGCGAGTGTGTGCACAGTGAATTGCTTTCGGACAGAACAACGAGAAAGCAGCGCAGATCGTGCGTAGTCTATACATATTAAGTACGGAGCGCTTCAGTGGCCCGGCTTTTCGTCCGGCGGTACGCGCCCAAACAGAGGCTTCGGAAAGATTAGCGCTTCCCTTGGTCGGGATTGCACCCGGGTCCCTCGCGTTACGTAGCCAACGTCAGCCCCATTGCGCCACAGAGGCGCACGTCCCTTATATGCAAAGTGGTGGGGGCGAACTTTACACTGCGCCGTTACCACTGGGGCTGCCGTTGCTGAAGCGCAAACAAGTACACAATGATATAAATTAACTAAAAATCGCGAATTAAAGAACTAATTACCACCCAGAATGAAAACTCGGTCTTAATCGACCAGATGTAGGGGAAATCCCCAAGGTGGAGTAAGTTTGTGCGAAGGAAAGTTTGACATCCACCTCAATGCAGCCATGTGGCTACAAAGGAAAGCTACACAGCTTCCTCAGAAACTTCGCAGTTGAAGAAAAACTTCACAGTTGAAAGAAACTGCGTCCTGGTCCAGGACGAATTTTTCTTTAACTGCGAAGTTTCTGAGAAAGCTGTGTAGCTTTCCTTTGTAGCCACATGGCTGCATTGAGGTGGATGCCAAACTTTCCTTCGCAGAAACTTACTCCACCTTGGAGATTTCCCCTAAATCTGGTCGATTAACACCTGTCCTTCACTTCGAGTTGTTGATCACTTCGCTTTCGCGCTACTAACGACTAGCCCCCTGGTTAGCTCAGTTGGTAGAGCGACTTCTCCGGTTAAGCGGTGGTCCCGGGCTCGAATCCTGGACCAGGACGAATTTTTCTTCAAATGCGAAGTTTCTGAGAAAGCTGTGTAGCTTTCCTTTGTAGCCGTATGGCTGCATTTAGGTGGATGTCAAACTTTCCTTCGCAAAAGTCACTGTTGTACCTCCTTATAGGTCTTTTCAAGAGACCTTCTGCTGTCGATTTTCGGTATCAACGCCGGGTTGATACTTCAGCTAGTCAAAAGAGGGCGCCACAGCCCCTCCGGCGAATCACTGCTCCGTACTTGACAGCTTTCACGTTGAGTTCCACTGCTTTGATTTTTTTAAAAGACGAAAGACCAACAATTACAATCCAGAGAGACACTGATTTTCGGTCACAACAACGTTTAAAACCGCCGCTGACTCCAATATCCAATCTGAACGAATACACAGGACACGAAAGATGCGAATTTCCCTTTTTTATTCAAACTTCGGGGCTTGACGCGCCGAAGCTATACGTGAGCTACGAGGCGCGCCGTAGCGGAGCGCTTCGGATGCATTCCGATTTTTTTTATTTCACCGCTTTATGATTTCCTAAATACGTTTCCCGGCTTCTAACAAGTTTTGTCGCACATGCGTGAACTCGCTTTGACTTATAACGTCGCAAAATTGAAGAGCATGATAGCAGAAGGATGAAGACGGGAAGGACGAAAGCGATAATAGAAAAAAGCTATAAAAGATCTGAAGCGTCTAAAGCAATTTTATTGAGAAAGACTCTAAAACCAGGTAGAGGGGAAAGAAGGCGGGAGGGGGGGGGGAGGGTGGATGGATTTTTGATGGCCCGCGAGGAAAAGGGGGAAGTATAGGAAAACAAAACAGCATGGACGGCTAAACAAATTTCGAGCAAAGCCAACGCCTTGTAGATCAAAAAGCATGCGCATGCCTTCTCAAGTCTACACAAACGTCAGGTTTGCCGCTGTTGTTAAAGGCGGCTGTCTCATGGCATCACGGGTGTCTGCTATAGCTTAGAAATTACAGTGAGCAGTGAGACTGGAGGAGTGAGGTCACGATACTGAAGCTTCTTGGACGGTTTCGTCGGCGTAGCCCACTGAGGAATGCGGCCACGTGGTCTCGGCCCGGGTCCATTCAGTGAGTCGCAGGTGGCGCGCCCGATTGCATTCGGGGAATCGTCACGTCGTACTGAGCTCGACAATTAGCTCGATAAATCGATAAGAGCTAACAGTCGATTTCCATAGCAGGCCGCTGTGTGCAAGCGGGGCGCTCCGTTCGAACAGAGCTCACGGCCTCGAAGAGGCGATGTTAGCACAACCCCTAGCGGCAAGCTGATTGCAGGCGCGAACAGCGAACCACTGACTGCCTGCGCTGATCGGGTTAGCGCCGCCTTCGACCGATATACCCCAATGCGGCGCGGCGCAAACCTTTGTTTCCATTGTTTGTCTGTCCATTGGACGAATGAGGTCTGTAATTTGATTGTCTGCGCTGCCGTGGTGGCTTACGTTCACAGCGTGCAGCGGGTCAGCATTACAGGCCGCAAAGCATGGAACGCGCTTCAGGCGCTCATTCCTGCCCGAATGCTCATCGAGACTGCAGACACCGCCAAGGGAAAGAAAATATCGCCAGCTCGACCTCCAGGAATCCAGAGTGTCGCAAGCTGTAGTGTAATACGATATTAGCGCCTCGCTTCTGCATCGTTTTGAGTTTCAGCTTTTAACCTCACGAGTTGCCGGAAACAATGTGACGTAAGCGTTCGTTATGTATTTCCCCCATTCTAGCATGAGGAAACGATGATCAGGAAGAAGTTATGCCTGGAAATAGTCAGTGGTAATATAGGTGGTGTGCGTTGCCCCTCATAGACGGGAGAAAGTTTGACTTCATACAATCCCCGTCAGAAATGTGAAAATGTTTCGACGGGGTTTTGTTAATCGGTTAGGAATGTCATTATACATGCCTCCCGGGAAGTGCATCTGGGCAGTCAAAGACGCAAACCTAATATTTCCGCGCTCTGTATCATTTGTAGTGTTGCCATCAGCGCTCAGTGCCTACCAATCCGCCACCCTTTTATTCCCAATAGGCTTTAACAGGTGCAAGCATTTTAGCCAGGTGGGGCGGGCGTTCGCTGCACGACAGGCGTTCGGTACGTTTTGTTAACATTTCGGCTCGACTATACCGCCTTGAATAAAAATGAAACGAGAAATTTCGCGTTTGATGGTACCGAGAGAGAAGTTCTTAGAATTACCGTATAAACCGGATTATAGGTCGACCCGGTATATAGGTCGACCCCCTACTTTGAGGTGGGAAAAGTTGACAAAAAAATAATTTGGCACAGAAGCGCACTCACAATGTCTATATTTATTTTCGACGCCCGTCTGTCACTGCCACTCACTATGCCTGCCGAAGTCACTCGTCCGAGCTCTCAGAGTCGTCCGAGGATGACTGCTTCGCACTGTCATCTTCCATGCCATCAGGCGCGTTGCTGATGGAGCACTTCCTGAACGCTCGTGTAACCATGTCGTCGGGCAGCGACTGCCCAGAGAAGGACACCCAGCTTGACACGGTCGCAACTGGCCCGTATAGGTTTTTTCGTTGTCGCCGGCTATCCACTCATTGTACAGTTCGCGGAGCCGGTCCACGCATGGCCTCCGGAGCGATCGTGAGCGAAGTTCCCGGGCGAAGTCCGCTACTTTGTTCTCCAACTCTGGGTGCACCGCTTGACGTCCACAGAACGATTGGTTTCGGGGGTTGCACGCGCACAGCTTAGCTTTCTGGCTCCGCCAGTACCGCACACTTTTCTCTGAAACGCCAAACTGGCGTTACGCCGCCATATTCCCATTCTGCTCGGTGACTCAATCGCCGTCAGCTTAAACGCCGCAGTGAACTGGCGTCGACTGCCGCCATTCATCTCGGAACAGAGACGTACAGAAATGTACGCACGCACGCGTAATAGACGAGTAAAAGACGAAAAACTAGAGAAAAGCGAAATCAAATAAAGGCCTGATAGAGCGAGAGAGCAGTCCGACACGAATGGCGATTGGCGACCGACTACGCTTGCACATTGTTGCCAGACAACAATTTACATTCTGCCAATGACCGCTATATAAGACGAGGGGTGACTTTTGTGCGGATTTTTTTGGAAAAAAACTCGACCTATATTCCGGTTTATACGGTACAACACTTGTCTAGTGCATCGATGATGGACTGCGCCCATTTAAAAATTTACACCGAAGAAATCTGCAGTCGAAACTGTATCTATAGGATATGGGCTGCGGTACAGCGAGACCTGTTGAAACTGTTCCACATGCGATAGGCAGGTCATGTTCCCCTTTTACACGCACTGCACTTTCACCATCGGCGCCCCTACGCAATTCAAAACATCACAGGAATGCGGTTAGAGATGCGGGAACGCGAGCACCTCGTCGTGAACATCCTTCCGCATCTCCGCGGATCGAGATGCTGAAAAGAATCGAACTCATGACATAAACAAGAACAAGCTTCGCATTTTCAACTCGCCTCTCTTTTAAACCGGACGAAGAACGATTAAGGAGTGAAATAAAGCGAAAAAAGAGGCGCCAACCCAGGGGCACAACAACATACCGCCACAAGCGGAGCAAGCGCGTGAGCATGCAGTCGAAGGCCGTGGAAAGAGCCGTGGCATCGCAGACTCGGAGCAGCAGCCCTGGCTCGTAGTACAAGCGCGTGGCGGGGCTTTCTCGCAAAAGCGATTGATCTGGAGACGCTTATAAATAATTCACGCTTCGCCGTCGGGAACGAACACGCGGAGGGGGTGGGGGGGAGCAGTGTGCCGGCGTACGACCATTGCCCACGGCCTTGCTGCTCCTTCCCTTGTTCCCTTCTTCATTTCTCTTATTGATTAGCTTATTTTCGCGCCCGAATAACTGGCAGCTCACGCCCGGCGTTCTGCGTGAGGTCTGTACAGTCGATGCGCGTTTTTGGGGGCTGCTGTGCGAGCATGCGATGGCGCGTCGAACTGCGCATTTTGTGTTTACATCGGCGCACTCTCCTCTTGGACGGGCAGCATGCCCGGTTTGGTACTGCGTTCAGCGAAATTTGATTATGTTTCCTCTTCTCTCTCCTTGCTTCGGAGTCGCATTCCACAGGTGCTGTTTGAGGCGAGAAGCGCCTCTGCATGCCAAGTATGTCAACAACCTCGCTCGGGCTCTTGCTTGCTGTGGGCGGTTATGAACTGGAGTCCGATTTTTTTCAAACTTCCCCCTTCCGAGCCGAACTCATCTCCGGTATTTTCGTTTTTCCTGCGGCTGTTGCTCGTTTGTGGTTTGTGTTGCTTATCATGTAGTCTCCTTTTACGGCTTCTCTTGCTCGGAACAGCTTCTACGTTAATTTTAAACAATCAGCCCGGATGCATCGCTGAATCTTCTAGAATACCCCTTATTTTCACCCTTTTTTGCCTTTATATTCTTCGTCAGCGGAAGACAACTACACAAAATGCGGTCTAATTTTGCCAAGTTTTTTTTAAGCAAGAGAGAGAGAGAGAGAGAGAGAGAGAGAGAGAGAGAATAAACATTTACTGAGCGTAACTGCTGATGGCAGGGCACTCGCCCGGTGTAGAAGGCATCCTTATTACGGGATACCCAAGCTGCGACTTGCCATCGAGGCCCTCTTTTACCAGTTCTTGCAGGTGTCCAAAAAATGCTGAAGCGGAGTCTGAACGTGATTTTCATAGCACAGCTGATCCCGTTAGGCACTTTAACGCCTATGATGATCTGTTCATGGGAATTCCTACTAGGCCACACCTTCAGTGGGGACATCTGAGAAGGGCGTGCAGGACAGGAAAGAAAATGGAAGGGAAAAAAGGAACGGAAAGAAAAGGAAAGAAAAGGAAGTAAGGAATGAGGGAGGGAGGGAGGGAGGGAGGGAGGGAGGGAGGGAGGGAGGGAGGGAGGGAGGGAGGGAGAAATGGAGGGAGCTAACTATCGCAACCTCATCGGCTACGCAACGCGTGGGAATGAGGCAGGACGGTAGCAATAAAGCAGAAAAAAGGAAATATAAACAAAAATAAAGAATAATAATAAATAGAAACGGATCGGTGCACTTTCTGAAAGGAAATCACAGGACGGGGACCCTGAAGCCTCACTTTCAAGTATCCGTAGAAACAGTTGATCGAGGCAGTGGGTGCAGTTGATCCTCTGCTCCACTGATCGAACCGAAGCCCTCTGCCTCCGACCGTTTTTTTTTATTTGCAACACCTCAATGCGCCAAATAACAAGGCTTACAGCCGTGCTCAACTAGGTAGTCCGTGCACGAGGCGCCTGATTTCTTGCCCTGCAGTCTGACAAAGTACAAAGGCGCGGGCGACACCATCGTCGCCGGGTTGCAACTTAGCCGTGTGGCCTTTATCGCCAAAGTACGTGTGACTCTTGTTTTCCCATGTAGTAGCCCCATCGCCGAATTCCCGGCGCCACGGTGCCTGTGACTGTGCTTCGGGAGTAGACCGCAGAAAGTCTAGAACGACGACTGTGGTAGGGGAAGTCAAGCGGATAGCACTCACCAGTGCCCGAGTTCCGCGCTTACATTTCATGCCTTGAAAATGCCATAAATTGCGCTGTGTTCATGCCATGAACACAGCGCAAAATTGGACACACACGAGATGAGGGAAAAGACGACATGGCGGTGGCTTTCAACAGTTTATTTTTCGACGTTAAGGCACATATATACCACCACTGTAAAACAAATACAAGGAAAAGCAAGACTATGGAGACTGTGGAGGTATATATGTGTGTCCCCTCCTTCGAAACCATAAACAAACTTGCCCAAGCGTCAATCGTAGCAATCTACATTTCATGGTTTTCAGAAATATTTCTTTTGTCTTGGTAGCACTTTTCTGAATCCTGAACTGCCCTCCTATCTTTTATGCCGCCCTCTAATGGCTCTTCCACCAAATCTGCATAGTACTACATTGAGGTTTTCTAATTCTTCACGCTCAGAATGTCTGCCTGCGATGACAACAGGTTTTTCTAACCCTGAGCCTCCCAACCTTTCTGCTGCCTCAAGGAGTCAATACTGTCTGGTCCTGAAGGAAAAAAAAAACGCTAGAAAAACGGAAAGTATTTTCGACCACGAGTCGTTGCCGATTCATCACCGCGAGGCTGTTGCTCTTTTTTTAAGTGCGAATGCACTTTATAAGCGACCCTGAATTCCGGTGACCGCCGTCCGTCCACATAGCAACAGCTGCGGGTGCGCGCGCTCCTCGTCTTCCTTGGCAACGGGGGGAGATGGGCGCGCGCTGCCTGGCCGCTGACATGGCACATACCCACGTGGGGGATTGGCCAGGAATCTCCTCGTCTTCCTTGGCAACGGGGGGAGATGGGCGCGCGCTGCCTGGCCGCTGACATGGCACGTACCCACGTGGGGGATTGGCCAGTGATCTCCTCGTCTTCCTTGGCAACGGGGGGAGATGGGCGCGCGCTGCCTGGCCGCTGACATGGCACATACCCACGTGGGGGATTGGCCAGGAATCTCCTCGTCTTCCTTGGCAACGGGGGGAGATGGGCGCACGCTGCCTGGCCGCTGACATGGCACATACCCACGTGGGGGATTGGCCAGGAATCGGGCGTGAGAAGGGCTAATGCACCCGCTTAAAGGAGTACTGACACGAAATTTCAAAGCTGAGATCCGCTCTAGCAATCAAGTACAACGACAACACAAATAGGTGTCTGTGAATAAATGCATCTTTCTTTCTTTGTAGTTGTGTGTGTGTGTGTGTGTGATCTCTCTTTCGCGAACATTACCGAACCGCGCAAATTCAACTCCTGCATTCGCACTTTCACATTCTTCCCCTCGGGGAAATGCGGGGAATTTTTCAGCTTTGATAGGACCTGGGATATTGAAACCTGGACAGATGAACTACCGGCACCACACGGAGCCGGTCATTAAAGGCGGGGTGATGTCTGCAGCTGTAATTGAGAACGGGCTGATGTTGTGGGTGTCAGTTTTACTGTCCAGGATGTTACCGATGCAGATGGCTGCAAAATTTTCCTGGACAGAAACACAGAAACCGTTCATTCAATCCGACCAGATTTGTCAGCCCAGATACCGCAGTCTTTTATCATGCCCGCGGAGATTTTAACAACTGAGTGAATGCTGTAACTTCTGGCAAAGGGCGCGTCCAGTCACGAAACCTGCACTTCGCATCCGACACATTTGGCGGCAAGGGCTGCAGCCGCTGTCAAGTTGTATCCACAGCTATTTTATCTGCAGCCCCCTCCTCCCGAAGGAAGATAGAGCATTTAAAAAAATCCTGGGCCATCTCCACTAGCGCAAAACCTGGGGAGGGGCGAAGCGTGCAGTGTGTAAGTGAATTCTTGGCGCCTTAGCGTTTTCGCCCACGAAGATGAAACCATTGGGGGTAGATGTACAAAGCTTTGCAGTAAGTCTCGTGTCTCTGAAGCACGTTCTAGAGCGCGTTCTAGCGTTCTAGCGCGTTTAGCGCTCTAGCGTGAAGAGTTGGAAAGCGAGTGTCCTCGCGTGTTCTTTTAGTACGTGTTTTCCCCACGGAGATTAAACGTTGTGGCCCGAGGCGTTGGAAACGAGTGCACCCGTGTTTTAGCACTGCGGGCTACATGATACTACGACTACATGAGACGACGACGACGTGAGAAGCCGACAGTCCGAGCCCCTGTGGGGCTTCGCCCCTAGAAAGGGTTCAAGCTGTGCTGATTTGTCTCGAAGGGGATGCGAATACTACAATAAGGCAGGTCGCACTTGAGGTGCTGCTCCTTCTGGCTTCATTAAACTTTTTATGCGAAATCGTTACTCGACGAGATTGGCGAAGGCCTTCAACCGGCCGGGTGCGCCCCCAAGTCATCTTTCTTGCGTGGGGAATGTGGGGTCAGCGCTCGACCGCCGGGGAAGAGCACGTGTATGATGGATGCGGGGCCTTCACCCAGTGCAGGGCACTCTTCTGAGCCGTCTCCTTCAGCAGCGCGTTCGCGCATCTATACCGGCTCTGCCGCGACTATCGCGTTCTTATCTTGCAGGCGAAGCTTAAACGTCCTCAAAGTTTGGGAGAGATTTTCCGAAGGAAATACTTGGCGACTTAGTGTGCTATCGATATTTTCGTAATATTGAAGATTTTTTGACTGATGACATAACGAATACACACAACCTGACGCTGGTGCAGCGAATCCTCTTCGCAGTTTCGTCTCCAGTTGATGTGAATGCAGGCTAAAAATCGCCATCACACGATTGGTACAGGGTGGTGTCTACTTGAAATTTAGTATATTGATTTGATTGATTGGGGGGTTTAACGCGCCGACGCAACGCAGGCGATGAGGCGCGCCGTAGTGGAGGGCTCCGGATTAATTTTGACCACCTGGGGATCTTTAACGTGCGCCGAAATCTCGTACACACGGGCGTTTTTGCTTTTCGCCTCCATCATTGAAATTTAGTATAGGTGCTCGTACTAAGAGTTTCACTATAAGGACAAGTGTAAAGATTTGATGTCACCCATTCAGATGTCAACATGTTCAAACAGTAGCATTGTTAAGTTCACTCAAATCGGGCGTGAACAAGCAGAAGTGTCAAGAGCGTAGCGCACTCAAATTCAACGCTGGTGCTCACGATGTAAGCAGGAACATCGAAAACATTTTCAGAAAAAAGACACTTGGAACGTAAGAGAGAGAGAGAGAGAGAGAGAGAGAGAGAGAGAGAGAGAGAGAGAGAGAGAGAGAGAGAGAGAGAGAGAGAGAGAGAGAGAGAGAGAGAGAGAGAGAGAGAGAGAGAGAGAAGAGGTGAAGGAAAGGCAGGACTGTTAGCCAGGCTACGGCCTAGTATGCTATCCTACACTTGGAAAAGGGGAACAATGAGGAAAAAGAGGAAAACGGGAAAAGAAAGGGAAAGATAAGGACAGAGCGTAGTGGTGGGCCCAGTGGTAGGACACTATAGACAAAAGAGGGTAGTCATTTGTGCTACTGTCTTCTGTGGAAGTCTGCCGTTTTTAGAAAACACAGGAGCGCTTTTGTCGCCTTGTGCGTAGATGACGGAGTAGTCCAGTGGCCCAGGATTTTCTCCTCAGAGAACGGGCGCCGAGAGTCTAGCTTCCGTAGAGAGTGTTGGCAGTGCCGAAGAAAGTAATCAGGACCTTTGGCACGCCATTAAGCGTCAGTGTCTTCCCCTTTATGTTGATTTTTGTACACTCCATTCCACTCTTAACATCGATCTACTGTTTCCCGAAGTAACCGGGACGCCAGCAGGATGACAAAAGGTGCCGGTTCGCACGTTCACACGCACGCAGTCAACCAGCTGGCGCGCATTTTACCGCACTACCCACTTCGGGCGAGGGAAATGCCTGCTATGCACAAGCTTCCGGAATTGAGTCTTCTACCATGGGCAGGAAGAAGCACGTGGTCACACGTTTCGGGTCAGGGTCTTCCCGCGCCTCGCTTCGTCCGCACTCGAGGACGTGACTGCTGACTGCAGCCGCTCCCGCTTACTCCCCGCTGTCTCGTCC
This sequence comes from Haemaphysalis longicornis, assembly GCF_048455015.1. NCBI lineage: Eukaryota > Metazoa > Arthropoda > Arachnida > Ixodida > Ixodidae > Haemaphysalis > Haemaphysalis longicornis. The sequence goes on along the minus strand of NW_027526361.1, from coordinate 30,282,702 downwards.
GGGCTCCCTCGCGCAAGGCGGAAAGGTGGAGCACGTCTTTACGATCTCGCCCGGCCGCCTCCCTTTCAAGCATCGCCCCCGACGTGCTGTACGTTTTATGGTGCGGGCTTCCGCGGCCGCCGCAGCCACCACTGCCGAGAGACCTCGTCGCTAATGCTCTCCCGACGCTTTTCGCGGACTTTTATACGAGCTCTTAATTCCTCTCGCCATTCGGTCGGGGCAATTCTTCTCGGCGTGAGACTTGAACTCCTGATGGCTCCGGGGGCAACGGTGTTCACGATTGGCGTTCGATAAGTGAACACGTTTGATCCGCTCTGGTATCTCGTTCCAATTTTCCTGGCCCGACGCTGACCAGTGCTCGCCGGCAACACGTCGTTGTGACGCACACTAGGATGGGTGGCATGCGTTCCACACGTACCACGCTTCATCGTATAGGCATTTACGTCTCTGTATTTTCACGTTTGCATATCCAAGTTATTTTGTTGGCATACTCCAATTCGTTTAATCTTCTCTGATTTCTTATGACTGCCGAGATGAATGCCATACCGTGACACCTTTCTAAGTAACCTCAACAGATTGGGAGCTGATAATGCAGAACGCCTCCTTTGGACACAACGTAAAACCGCATCTTGCATCACCTAGTATGCCGTTGTGTGTCGGGGTGCTTGCCATATGGTTTTTGTTTATCATCATGATGTTGAAGTGTTCCTGCGGCATTGCCTGCGTGCATTGACCGGATGGTTCAGCACAAATTGACGAAATTCTCGAAGACTGGTAACTTTGCCTAAAGCAATGCATTTTTTTTTGTTCTAGTATACGGGGTGGCGTATAATAAATCTAAGCACTACGTCTGGGGTAAAATCTATATGAAATGTATCAAATATTTTAATTACGCTTCTACGGCACAAATTATCAGGTTTATGGGATGGGAGGCACCAAAGTTAAACTTCTTCAATGCTCTGGGACATCTCCGTATCTTGCAATCAATACGTAGCTTTTCTATCGTACCCGTTTGGCGTGTGAGAACATTTTACTTTATTTCTGGGGATCGACTCTGCATTCGTGCGAACATTGGAAAATTGACAATCCTTGCACAATGATAGGTTCCAACGGCCGTGTTCGACGCAGACGGCACACTACCCACTACCAGTAACAGAATTGTGTGCTGTATGCATGTTTTGTATTTCAATTAAAAGCATTTAGAAATGGACCAGAGGCGACACAGCACGTGTTTAAGTGTTGTCAAAGCGGCCGATTTGCGGACACGGCGCTAGAGCCAGTAAGCCTTGTCGCCTATTCTGTTACGTATACGCGGTTTTGGTCTATTTCCTGCGGGACTTGGGGTCGTTGAGACACGTTTTCTTTTTCTTTTCTTTTTTTTTTTTGTTTCTGGTTCTTGTGTTTACGAGGCATTGGGGAGAGATACAGTTCCTTGCCTCCATCACCGTTTGAGAGGATAAACATTAGCAGCGACGCCGTTTTTTTGTTTTGTTTTTATTTTTGTTTTTTAGGAGCACATGATCACGCCGCTTCTTAAATGCTTAGTTCATTTCACCCCTGCGACAGGCTGCCTGTTTTACGCCTCCCCTTCCATCTTAAGGGAAAAAATGCTCCGCCCACACACACACACACACATTTGAAAACCATATTTTTGTTCATCCGTCGTCTTCATGCACCAGTCACTCATCTTCACCAAAATCTGTAAAATCAAGCGCAATCAGCAGCCGTGTCGCTAAGGTAATTGATCAAGACAAAACTTATAAGTTACTTTCATGGCGGAGCATTAAAAGGATCCTACCCCGTCTACAAACGCGGGGATCTACACACGCACGCCCTAGTAAATAGAAACAGATTTTTTTGTTCGCTCAGTATTTCTAATAACGACAAAAGATGCGTGCAGTGTAGCCAGTTCAAAACTGCACATGCCTGTATTTTCTTCGGTTTACTGCATTGACCAGGTCGTGAGGAAAAATTAGTTCCGGCCCCTTGGCTTTCTTCCCGCCAATCTCATAAAAATTCGATAGAGCCATCACTTTATCACACGCCCGAGTTAAGCCCTGTTTTTTTCTGCAATGAAAAAAAAACTAAATCAAGGACGGGTCAGCAAAAATTGTAAGACTCAGCATCGCTAAAGCGTGAAGAAATTCTATGGGACGCTGCCAGAGGAAGGCCAGCAAACAGTCAACGTACGCCACCAACCATCTAAATATAGTCTTTGGACATGCCCTGCTCGGCGTATTTTTTTCTCCTATTTCAGTACCATAGAAAAATTTATTTTTTGCCTCCGCGCTCCCAATGGTGGCCCATCCAGCTCTAAAAGAAGGAACGTTTCGTTGTGTCAAGTCAAACACAGACGGTCTGTCGCGCAGTGACTTCGTTTTGTTAGGCTCATCCTGTGTTTAAACGTAACAAAGAATGAAAACCATTCTCAGTCTTCACCAGTCTTCACAGGGTCCGCGTTTGTTAAAAAGACGCCTGCCGGTAGATTTTCTAACTCAAATGAGGTCCCGAAAGGGCAGAAGGCGGTGGGTGTAAAAACAACAGGTTCAAACACTGACTGCCAAATGAGCCCGCCCTGCTGCCGGAGCAGTGATCATTCATCCGTTCCGGCAGCCGAGTGACTAAAAGCAAGGCTGATAAAAAGACAGGGAGAAAGGAGCGCGGGCCTAAATAGGAGAAAATACAAAGGCAGGCCGCGAAAGGGGAGAGCCGAGGGTTTGCGTCTGCGTTGGCTTCGTGCGTTTCCGCTCCAGAGCGCCCGCTCCGACTTGGCTTCGCCGTTCGACTCTGCGCACTGCTGGCTCGCTGCTTTGGCGAGTGGAACTGCCTGGATTGGCTTGGATGGCGCCGGCTTGATTTGGGCTTAGCTGCATCAAGCGCCGTGGAGCGCCCGACGGAAAGAGAAAGAAGAGGGAGGCGGGATCTGTTTGCCCTGGGCTCCAAGTTTCTTCGCCAGCGTTGTTCTGGCTGCAGCCTGGTTGTGGAAGCCTCCTCAGTCGACAAAATTTGCCGCGTGGCACGAAGCGCGCGGCTGCGCAACGAGTCAGCAAAGACCCGCGCTGCACGGCGCCGCCTCTGCGTCTGTGTGCTCAAGCAACGGGCGCGTGAAGAAAGTTTTCTCCACCCCGGCCTCATTTTTATTTCCGTCGTTCGGCGGGCGCAGGAACGCCGCCGCTGCGGCCCGGTGAACGTAGCCGTAAGCGCGCAGAATAATCGCTTTTTCGCTGACTCATTCGCGGAGCCACTTGAACGAGATAAGTGAAGAGCAAGAAACTCCACCCGAACGAGTCTCTACTCGCCGCCTTGCGTCTCAAGGAGCGTCTTCTTCTTTTTGCTTGTCACCTTGCTGACGGCGGCCGTTTTTCTCCATCATGACTGATCGTGCAATTTCGGAAACAAAGTATCGAAGGGAACAATGTGTAGATGTTAGGCACGCCGAAGTGATGAGCCAGGTCGCGTAACCAGTAAAGAAGTGACCAGCGCCAGTGTCTTTTCACTAACTTGAATTTCTGATTCCTTCTCCTAAAACACAAATGACCCATTACCGGACATTAACACAAAGCAAGAAAAGACACCAAGTTTCAGCCATAAACCCTTGTGCTCAAATACCTCTCGTTTTCTCTTAAAGCCAGCAACTAGCGGGAAATCTTTTTTTAGCGAATAAATAATTATCTGTAGTTAACGGCACAACAAAATGTCTTCAATGGTTTATTACCGGGTCCGGGCTGTAGCGAAGGACTACAAACTTAGAAAGCAACCCAGGCCTATCAAACGCCCAGTAAGTATTTTAAACACCATTTTGTTTACTTTATCGCAACCCAATCAGATTTAAGGCCACGCACAGAATTTCGGACACAGGACTTTATATCTAGCGGACTCATTGAGTTCTATGATTTTGATTTAGAACTCATTTAGCTTGTAAGGTCGTATAATAAATAAATAAATAAATAAATAAATAAATAAAGAATAGCGCGGCGTAATCTGAGAACTCTTACGCCGAACAGAAAAAATATCGTAGAAGTTTTTTTTTTTTTTTGCCAGGAGTGTTATTCTTGGACGGAATAGCAGCCGATCGAGTGGAGCCTGGACTGCACCCTGTGCCCTACTAAGACCTCCTTCATCGGGAATTTCGAAGCGAAGCGAGCTCGGAAAGCATTGCGTCAGCAAGCTTACGTCAATAGAAGGTCAAGTGCCCCAATCAGAGCCCTCGCACCCCAACAACCCCTTATCACGTTCCCCGAAGCACTTGTGCCCCATCTTTTGGGTATATGCGTAGTCTTCGAAAACGCTAAAATAACGTTGACAATTAATTCTTTTCGTTTTATTCGTGTCTTGCTTCGCAGAACAGCCATCTCAAGAACGTGTTGCTCTTTTTACTTTCCATACGGCAGCCGAGGGAAGCGCTAGTAAAAATAAAGAGGGGACAGAAAGAAAATCTGCAGTAGCAACGCCGAAGTAAAAAGCGAAGCAATCCGAAAACCGAGCTAAACGAAGAAAATCTGCTTGAACGTGAGTTTTAGGGGCTTAGCGAAATTCCGAACCAAAGCACGGAGGTCGCTTGGAAGCCGCGACAGGCCGATAAATAATCAAATAAGCATTAGAACCAGCGCGAAACTAAAATAGGCGCTCTCGACGCTCGAAACGAGGCAAGGACAAGCAAGAGTGAGGGCCTGAAAGGAACCGGGACAGACTTAGGAGGAGCAAGAAGAAAAAGAACAGTTCTCTATAAACACTCGTCGAACGCGCTCCCCTGGCGGCAGGAAACCGGCCCCTCCCCTTCGCCGCCCAACCAGGCACTCACTCCTTTTCTGCGCGCTTGGTGATTCGGGTGAGCTTGTCGGCATGTATTTTTGATTGGGCTGTTGAATCGGCAGAATCTCCCTCCTCTCTCGTAAGCCGTGTCCCCTAATCCGCCGCGATAGACCACTTGATCGCCTTTTGCCGTCTCCCCGGAGCCTTTCCCGCCCTCCCACCTCTTTACGCATTTCTCCTTTTTCTCAGTTCATTGCCGGTGATGTCGTTTTCTTTCTCCGTTTAAGCTGCCTCTCCGTTCCGTGCTACCCGCCCGTTTCCCTGGCAAAGTACATGGGACACAAGAGCTGCGCAAATGGATTGCGGTGTGGAAAACAAGTGAAAGCGTAAAAGCGGAACGCTAATATATTATCTCTTAAATCGTTCCAGTTAGACCGCACTGTGGATTCTTAAAGGGAAATATTAAAAAAAGAAATGTAGACATTATGAGATGGCAGAAAATTAAGATGGCATATAAATAAGATGGCATATAATTAAGCGCGGCCTCGCGGCGTCCTCGCGGCCTCACGGCGACAGTGTGACCGCGACACTGTCGGTGTAACGGTTACACCGGTGGTTCTTTTCAGTCTTTTTGTCACGGGACTCTAAGCAAATCTTAGATGCGTCCTCCCTGCCACACTGCGCTGATGAAAGGGTCTCGCTTTTCCCTTTCACGGTCAGTTATAGGTGTTTCAATAGCTTATCAATGAGTGTGGCTGTGAGCCGTACTGCCACTCGGCCAGTGGCAGCTTCATTAGAGACTGTCGCTTGGCATCGATACGCACACTGCAACAGCTAGTGGCCGAGAACAGCTAACAGCACCACGAGGAAAAATAAAAAAAAAGGAACCAAGCGCTATTTTGAAAAACTTATTTCAAGCAGTGCGAGTGGGCTTCGTTTTTTTTACTTTTACGATAAACACAGACCGTGTATTTACCATATAGGGACCGGGAAGCTGAACAGGTGGCGCCACCTCTCGGCGCTCCCCCCGTTACTGGAATGGCCCAGCGCATTGAATGCGCAGCCTGCCGTTAATGTTTGTCCAGTTTGCCTCGTCGCCTTTAATGTTTTGGTGTTGTTCTGAGCGATATATCCGTCGAAAAAAGGTATAGCCAAACGTGTTTTCTTGCTACCTGCACTAGAAGCGACAGAAGCTCACCAAGCTCTTTAAAATCGATTCGTTTCTGTCGGTTTTCATCACAACACTTTCTGTACCGGCATAAATGGTGCGACACCTCGACACGGTTGGTTCGGAGAAAGAGGGACGTACGCACAAGTTTGAGTACTGTGTGGGCGTAGAAACACTGCGGTGGCTTGCATTTTTTTTCTGTAACCGGAAGCTTTGTGCCGTTTGTTTCGCAGTAGTGACGGAACGGGAGCCACGGAGCCGATGCCACACTCCCGCGTGTGTCTCTAGCATTGTACCGGCAATCGGAGGAATTCAACAGCCTAAGCTACAACCGCACTTATGCCACTTTCTATAAGAGGAGCTGGCACTGATAGGCTATCAAGCGCGGTAAAAATGCAACAGCAGTGCCCAAACTATCACACAAACCGGTGCTTGTCAATGGTTAAAAAATCTTTTCCGAGTACCTCCACGCGTAGAGTGCACCCTTGTAAAGCCATTCAGTCGTTATGATAGTGTGTGTCCGACGCCGTATTCTCTTTATCAATAACAAATGCCAGTGCCGCGGCCTGCCCGAATAGTCCGTCCGCGAAGGCTTTGCAGGTGCATTTAGCCTCAGTGATGCTCCTCGATGCCTGCATGCAGGCAATAATACGGCATGTAAAATTTGCTTTGTGCATTGAAGCAGTTACACAGAGTAATAAGTTCGCACTGCGAGCTTCACAACGCAGCTTGGCTCTTTGGGTGTCGTCTGCCAGAATGCTGTTTGCTCTTAGTGAATATGCGCGTAAGCTGCATTTGCCTCTGCCGCAAATCGTACGCGAGATGTGCCTCGTAAAGGCTGTCCCTTTTTTCAACATTTCCCGATCTTAAAAATTCCCGGCTATAATGTAGCCTTCGCAAGCTGCACCGTAGAAAAAGAGGCAGGGCTTCGCCGGCCGCCCCCGTCTGTGCCGCTCCACATTCCACTGACGAGCGTTTCTCCACAGGCGGCACTTTTTGTCGAAGCGACGGCGGTGCCCTATTACGGGCGACTCGTCCCCATAGCGGTGGTTAAGACCATGAATGTTAGAGACTGGCTGAAGAGTAGTTAAAGTGACGTTTAGTAAGTTATATATACAGGTAGAAATAGTAAGACATATACAGCAGAGCCCCGATTATACAACTCTTTCGGCGCCGCAAAAAAGCGTCGTAAAATGCGGGTGTCGTAAAATCCGAGCAACAACAATTGCACCTATAAATAGAGTTTCGCGCGACAGATTTGCAAGAAACTTCAATGTAAACAGCAAAGTAATGGTTTTCAGGGCTGGAAAATTACAATCACTAAAAAAGTAAAGGCGAAAAGAATAATCCAGTGCAGGCGCCAATTCCCGGCAGCCAGTGCTAATCATGTCTCACATGGTCCCGACAAACACTCGTGGAAGCCTAAGCCTGTCAGTGTAACCTCGTTGGCGATTTTCTGCAGAGTGGGAGAAATAAACACCTGCACACTGCCCCGCGAAACAAGAGGAGACGCCAGCGAGGATAGGGGCAAAGCGTGTGTGCGGAGGGGTGGGCGGCTGCAGGAGGAAGGAGAAACGAAATATGAGACGGTGAGGAAAGCTGTACCGGAGAGAAGCGATTGAGTGGGCTTCAGGTCCGCGGAAGAAGCCCCCAGCCATCCGCGCCATCGGATAACGCGGGTCAGGCATTAAATCGCTTTGGATAACCGAGGTTTTTAATAGATTATTTCTACGGGGACTTCTCCGGCACTCCAGTAGTTCGTCGTAAAACCCAGGGACATGTAACCGGGGTTCCACTGTATATGCCACCATGCCAACTAAGAGGCGAAATGAAACCTAGGACAACTTGCTGTTTCCGTAAGGCAGCGTAGTTGACTTCTAATTCTCGGGCAATTGCTGCAGAGGGCGGCTGAGAACTTCCCAAGTGACGGTGATGTCAATAAGTGGCTCAAGAGCTGGGTTTGTTCTCGAGGATGAGGATATGAAGGGGCTCAAGGGAGATCTGCCCGTAAGAGTGATTGTCGGGGAAAAAGGCTATACGAGGCACAGCTTGTTGATGGCGAATACGCGGATTATACAGCCGTAATCAGAGTGGATCGGCTTGCAGCTGCTCGACGAGAGAAGCGGTATTCTGACGAGAGAAGCGGTATTCCGGACCTACCGGAATCAGCAAGGAGAAATTAAGGGCCCAACTCTGAGGAATAACAGGCAACCGAATCTCTCCGGTAATGAAATATTGCACCTGTCTGACTGCATTCGTGAAACTATCCTCTTATCAGTTGAGCTGTTATTAACTCCGTGTTTTGTTTCTTGTTTTGTAATCGCTATACAGTATACCTTGTTGTCCTTTGTACTCGCCGTGTTTCTGTCTCAACTTTAAATACGACTCCTCAGCGTCTTAATGAGCTGCACTACCGTTTCCAAACGCCCGCTGTATCGATGTTTATTAACCGAAGCTCGGAACTAGGAGGGAACGCGCAGCGAAGTCGCTGCCTTTTCCGACAAGATATCGGGAGGAGCTACGTCGTCGCGTCCCTACATATCTACCGAAGTATGTGAGGCATCCGCCGTCGAAGATTTATGCCGCGGGGTGGAGGGAGGGCCGCAGTCGTGAGCCGTGCAGTGCCCGGACTTCAATTTATTGGCCCGAGAACAAGCGAAGCGCTTGTTTGTCATGGCCCTCGTTTGGGCGCCGCTATTTGCATTGGCGGGATCGAAGGGGCAATCTGGCCGTGGTTGCAGCGGGGGGAGGGCAACGCTAAGAAGTTGGGCCGCTTTCCGCACAAAGGAGCGATGCTGGGAGGGAGGAGGAGGGGCGCGCAATTATTTTCCTTTAAAAGAGCAAGCTCCCCGTCGTGGCTTGGATTCCGCCCTAACGGTGTAGCGTATTGGCCACGGCCGAGCCGTGCCTGTTTCTCAAGCCGGGGGCAACTTCGATCCGCGCACGGGAGCCCATCACGAAATCGATGCGGCTCGTCCACTTTTAAATCCGATCTCTCCAATTCTGCGTCTCCTTTTCACCGATCCCAGCAGCCTCTTGCCTGCGCTGTTGCAATCCGACGGTCGTAATCTTCCTTCTTCCCTCTTTTCTGCTGCTCCGTGCGCGTTGCATACGAAACATTTCGAAGAGCAATACCGATATTTGCTGGAAACGAAAAAGAATGTCAAAATTGCTATAAGAGACATCCATTGTAGCACAGCATCACGGGGAGTCATCGATGCTGCCGGTGTGCACAACGGGCGTGTTCTTTGTTTGTTTGTTTTAATCTTCCTCCGTACTGCTATTGCCGGAGGTCATGTTCGATTCTTCTCCGTCGTCAGGTTTCTCATTTTGGGTCTCGGAGGTGCTCCGGAAGTGTGGTTAGCCGACACAACTAGCGCTGTCTCGTTCATATTACGTACGTTCATTTTCTTTTTCTGCGCGCCATTAGCGAAGTGGCCATGCAATAAACAAGCGATATCATCCGTGCTCGGGAACAAGTTCCCGTGTAGCAATGCACGCAAGATAAGACGGGGAGGATACCGTACACATGTACGACTACGCCACGTAGTCTTGGCTGCTGTGTCATCCCCTTCAGTGCCATTTTTTTTTCGAACATCAGCATCTAACGCTCCCCTTAATAAAGTACTCCACCCCCTCCTCCTCCTCCTTCTCCTCCTCCTCTCGACTAGCGACATCAACTGCCAATTTGTCCCTCTATGAAATCCTCTTGTATTCTCTGTCTGTAATGAGTCCTTGCTACACACGCGTTCATACATTCGAACATACTTGAGCACGCGCATTGGTCCGGACGCAAACAAAGCGTCCGGACAGAAGACGTTATACGAGCATACCTTCTTGATGAGACGAATAATACTTTTCTCTGCCGAGGGTGCGCATAATTACGTGTGATTACTGGCTGAATACAGTTAGGCCACTGGGACATTGAAATTTTGAAGTATCGGACTTCGTTGAAACCGGCACGAGAAACGACGGAAAACGCATCCAGGCGCACCATCAAAGCTATTATTTGTGGCTAAGGCCACCCCTCATCTTCAAATGTACATTTCAACTTTAGACTGGCTTCTTCCTCGAGTACGTGCTATCCCTACCAAATAAGCTGGTATTACCGCACCGGGGAATTTTACGACAAGCGAAAATTGATGGGCGTTTTTTCTAACAATAACTCGCCGCAGTGGCTCAGTGGCTAAGCCGTCGTGCTGCTGAGTCCAACGATGCGGGTTCGGTCCCGGCCACTGTGGCCGCTTTTTAGGTGGAGGCAAACAGCGAAAACGCCCATGCATCTAGATTTTGGCAAAAATTAAAGATGTCTATGCCCTCCACTACGGCGCGCCTAATAGCCCAAGTGCAGCTACCGCGCGTTAAACATCCCTAATTTAAAATTTTGTAATTTCTTACATTTTTATGAATTTTTTACGCCAAAATTACAAATAATTTTTTTTCATTTTCGAGCAATAATTAAACCAAACGAGCAGTGAACATGTTCAGTACTGGTATAGTGCACAGATGACAGATCCTGAAAGGCGTTTCTTTCTCCTCATAAATGACGTCACTCGCATAGAATTAGCCTTTTTTATTCAGTGTGCGGCCACTTTTAATCAGTGGGTTACACAAAGCTCTTCTTAGTTCCAGAAAGAGTGCGACTGGCGGTCGATGCTTCGAGATCCACAATGCCTATGGTAGGTTTCCGCAAACATGCGCAGGGTCTGCCCCAGGGAATAATTCAATGCCAATGACTCGGTGCGCTCAAGCTCATTGGCCAGCTGAGCCCTTTACTGGAGATCTCCGCATTGAGCCGAGTGCAAGCATTCCGAGCCACAAGAAGATGGTAAACCCGAGGTCTGGGTGCCCAGCTGCCCGGCGGAAGAGGCGAGTTTGTTCAACTGAGCACGCAGAAGAAGTGGGGAAACGCTCGAGACGCCCTAATTCTTCCACCTTTCCCTGCTTTCCGTCCTCCAACTCAAATCCCCCCGCGCACACACGCGCTCAAATCTGTGGCCCTCTCTTGTGTGGGAAGCTCTCGAAAGTTGCCCCGCGTTCGTCCTACTTGGAGATCGTATGGCGCCGATGCAGAAGGCGCGTTCTCAACGAGTGAATCCAGTTTCAATCTACTCCGGATAAGCTACCACAACAGTCATAGGCAGTGGAAAACGGCATTATGAGTTGAAAAGTTTCGAGAAGCGATGATCCCAACTCTGCAGGGAACAAAACGTCGCTGTTGCTGGGTAGGCAGTACAAAACTGTATACGTTGCCACTGAGGTGACGCGTTCCTTACCGTAATATCCTGTTATCTAACACAGAAACAATCTGATACTGACAATGCTCAAAGGGCTTTCTAGATATATTGACTAATAAACATGTGAAAGCGGTGAATAGCCTCAACATAGGTTTTGGTAGTAAATAAAAATATAGAGAAGGAGTGTTAACGTTTCTGGTAGAGGAGAAAAGCAAAAGCGCACGTGTGCACGAGATTTCGGCGCACGTTAAAGATCGCCAGGTGGTCGAAATTAATCCGGAGCCCTCCACTACGGCGCGCTTCATAGCCTGCGTTGCGTCGGCGCGTTAAACCATAAAATAAATAAATAAATAAATAAATAAATAAATAAATAAATAAATAAATAAATAAATAAATAAATAAATAAATAAATAAATAAATTAATAAATAGGTCAATCAATCAATCAATCAATCGATGGAATGAATGAATGAATGAATGAATGAATGAATGAGTATAGAAACCGCTAAATTTGGAGTTCAACGGAAGCTCATAAAACTTCCGCTGGCTGAACTTTGAGTTTTCCCCGAAGATGCTTCCAATCTTCCCCGTTGTCCGCCTTGGACTAACACTCACAAAATCCCACCGTTCGTGGTACCCCCGTTTTCCTTCTTTTTTTCTTCTTTTTGGCCGAATACACAGCATTCGTACGGTTACTCAAACGCACCCGCAAAGCTCTTTTGAGTGCGGTTCACCTCTGTTCACGCGCGAACCTGTTTCGGCGAGAGCAGCCGCTGGCGGAGTGACCGGAATGCCGCAGCTATGTTCCGATCAAGTTTGTAAAGGCGGCTTTTTTGCAATACAAATATTGTTGCGGTGGTGCACGCTTTACAGGTAGATGCCACATCTTGGTTTATGCCGAAACCCGAACCTATTAACAACTGAATCGATGAATTGGAAAAATCCAGGTGTCTGGAAACAAGCTAGTGTCTTTTATGCTGATGTAATTATTAATGCAAAAGCAATAAATTACCAGTTTTTCGATCAGGCTGGCGTCCGGCGTCGACACTGGCGTCGGAATCATATAAGCAGATCCTTGAGGAGCGTTCCAAAGCACGGCATGAGGAGTTCCGGGGATTCTAGGGTCAGCGTGTAGCGTGCACTGACGTCGTTGCAGCTGCCGTTCTGGCACACTGCGTGCACCTTGCAAGGCTGTCAGCTTACCTGCAGCTTTTATCTCGAACATCGCCGAGGAAGCAGAGAGCGGTACACGAGAAAGGGCTGTGGTGTAGTCATGGGCAAGCCATGTATAGCAAGGGGTTCGCAGTAAACAAAACCAAAAGGCAAGGACAACGCTCCTTAGTAGGGAAGAGCCACGCGCCCTGCTGACCTCGAACAGCGGCGCAACAGCCATAATCGCACTCCGCGCAAAACTAGAAGTAACACTCAGGGGCGCTTCATTGGGCGTTAATGTCTTCGAAACCACGAGTCATACTAAGTGCTTAAGACTGCCCTGATTTTTAGCAGCTACAACACGAGTAATATGCAATAAATTCCACGTTATACACAGAATTCATATGAAACATAAGGAAAGTAAAATAATTGTGTAAAAGACCGGGATTTAGGGAGCATGCGTGCATAAATATTTATTGTCAAGATAACGCTGTGTCATTACAAAAAGATAGACATTTGTAGGGTTCATCCTATTATAAAGAACCGAGAACATACTTGTTTTTTTTTTTTTGGAATTTCGTCCTTTTTTTTTCTATTTACGTCACTCAGTAGGCACCAAAATCACCTTTTAAACTTTATTCAGCAGTAATATATTGCACCCGTGTGCTCCAGTTTCGAGGTGTCTCTTCAGCTGGTATTGGCGCTAAAATTAACGCAACGGCCACAAAGGACTACACCCCGAAGCCTTATGCCTTACAGCACGACATATCTCCGACACCACTCAGCGGTGGAAAATAGCAACACCAGCAACAGTGAGACGGAACTCCTAAGGCTAACACGGAACCTCTAGAAATAGCTAGGAATAGTATTTTTTGGGTGGTATTATCAACAACTTTATCATGTAACCTGCACCGCCTAGCGTGCTTAACAAATGCCAGTTGTCATGACGTACCTTCTTTCATATCTCGTCTATTGATATCGCGCTGATCTTTCTCTTTTTTCTCCCCCCCTCCACCAGTATTATATATACACACAAACACACGCATTGGGAGGATGGACCCGGTAAATCCTATCACTTTCAAGAAACGGTGGACCAACAGATTTTCCAAATAGATTGCACAGTGCCCTTACACTGCTATGTTTGCAGAAGGGGGCTCATGTCTCGTTTTTCCTGATTTATTTCTCAGTCGCCACGAGGCCTACATCCGGCTCGCATGATAGCGCGACAAGGAATGGCGAGCCAGACGCATATGTATACAATTCGAGCACACGGTTCCCTCTATCTTCTCGTCAATCTCGATAGTATACGGCACTGCTGCCCCCTTTTGTCGCAGCTTCGGTGACGTCTACTTTCCTTCTCACTCGTCTTCCTTCACCCGTCCAGCATCCGATTCGTTCACGCCGCGAACACAATGGCGCCGTCCTCTCCTAACTCTTCCAGCCGTGGAGCGCGGTAGCGCGTCGGAATTGCGTCTTCTTTTCTGCACGCAAATCAGTTTCCTCTCCCGCTATTGAGGCACAAAAGAAGGGCCGAATCGACTTCGGGCTCCCGTAACAACCCATGACCCATCTGCTTTCCTGGAAAAGCAGACACACAAGAGGAACGGCTAAGAATTTGGGAAATCGATGGTATAGGCTTATGTGCGTAGCGGTGCACACCTGAGGAGCCGGTCTTAAAAACACCGAGTTGAATGGTGTATACCAAGGGCGATACGTGCTCACGTGTTTGGTTTTTTTGTTTGTTTGTGTTCCTCTATGGCCGTCTGACTCGCTTGACTTGCCGTCACGGTCGCTTTGGGGAGCAGGCTCAACGCCCATATTTCAACGCAACGCTGCGTTGCCCCGACAATCCTGCCGGAGCATTCGGAGCTCGGGAAGGGGCATACAGTCGTCGTCTTTGTCTGCGGAGGTTTACTTCGAAGGAGGTACGCTCGCGCTGCAAGGATGCTCGGTAATCCTTGCGATATATTACGCACTGGCCGTACGACGCGCTTCGCTGCGCGAGCCACACTATTCTTGTTAGACTCGGCGAAGCGCGGCGCTTGGCTCTTTTCAGACCAGACATGACCAGCGTCCTGCTTAACGTAGAACGGATTGCATACAGAAACGGGTGGCAGAGGGAGATGAATTGCAGGGTATTTAAAACAATGACAGTCGCGCCAATTTAATTTGCTCATTTTTTGTTTTTATCTGTTCCGGCATTTCTACCTGAACGAAATTCTCTCGCACCGAAATAAAATTTGGATCCCTGTTCAACCTCGGTGTGTACCGGACAGTGAGCCCTGTTATATTGAGTACGTTACTACTATAATGACAGTACAACAGGTCTTGTTAAATCAGTTAGAACAAGAAGGCGGCACAGTTACTCCTACTTTCTGCGATATCAACCCACAGCCATGTGTGATCCCGGGGTTCTACTATAAAACTGACTTGTTTAAGCTCAGTGCTCACAATTGTTCCTTTTTTATTGTGAGTTAAAGGACAGGAACACAAAGTGCTGAACTCACGAGAAAGGTTGGCACAGATTAAAGCATGCCGCTGCACATGCTAGCTGGTGCCATCATGCAACCAATTTTTTTTTTTTTTTCAAAGTCCGTCGCGACAATTCTTAAAATGACATCTTTTTTTAGGAGAACTTTCGGAGATACATCGGGGTCGGTCGGTTCATCGGCCGTTATATGGTTTAGTGGTCCGAACTGCCAGAAAAATAAAGTTCTTACGCCAGAAATTCGCTACGTCACTAACGGTGAAAGCATCTGACATGTATGCATAATGAGCAGGTTCATACAATTCCTTCAGAAACTGCAGAAAAAGACCACGACAAAAAGGAAATAAAACACGCAGGACGAAGGGTTGCTCGCGGTTAGCATTTATTTGGGAGAAAGAGTACCTAAAAACTCAGCATCATTCAATGTGCATGCTGATTGCCATAAAAGCAAATATTAAAAATATTGAACCCGCAACATTTTACGATGAGTGTGATCAAGTTAATTCGAGAAAGCCGACTTTTCACTCGGTCCAACGCCATGGACGAGGCACTATTATTTGCATTGACTGCTTTCGTGACCTGAAATGTCGGATTTCTTAAATTTTATATTTTGCTGTACGGAATGACACGCTGGATACAAGCGGTCTAAATGCAGCAGAACAGGTTGTTCTCAGGAACAAATTCCAAAAGGTATCGAAGATGCGGACAAAACAGTCGACATTTGTAGTAACGTAGTCAGCCTAGATATAATTGCACGCTGTTTTAACAGTAGCTGCAGGGAGCTTTGCAGACTAGAAGAACTTTACAGAATATGGCGAATGTCTGTGGACGATGCCCATGTGGAGCAATATGTGCAAATACGCCGAAACTCTGCCTGTTGACCCGGTAACCACGTGTGGGTGATGGCCGGACACGAATCATTCGTATCCTTCGTAGCGCCACCTCCTTGCGGCCTGTGAGCCTCCAAAGGAAGCTTTATGCGCATCGCGAAATAAGCGCACAATGGAGCGCCGCAGGTCTTCTTTGTCGATGACCTACCTGGTAATCGAATGAGAAAAAATAACAGTGGAGGATGCATTACAGGGGAACGTATAAGTATTTCCACGGCTGCCTGTTGCTGTAACCTCCTTGGGGCCCAAATTATTTTCACGCGGACGAAAGATACTTCATAAAGTACTTTTGGAAGGTCCTGAACTGCCTGCACTGAATACGTGAAAATCATGACAGGTGGTAACTGTTCCGGCCTAAGCTGTTACACAGTCGCCGTGGCGCCGAGAATTGCTCTCAGTTCAGCGAGGGTTGATTGGGGTCTGTGCACATTTAAACTAGAAGTGCCTTGTTCCTCTCGAAAAATGTCTAACCATAACCTGATGTTGTTAATAGGACAAACAAATGCTGTTTTAAAGCCCACCTATTATCCTAAAGAAGACATGGCTTTCGAAAGCGTTTGTGCATGTTCTTTACTTATCACGATCGATGTACAAAAAACTTGTGTTCTGTATATTAAAGCTGTTCACTTTCTTTTTTTCTTTTCAGCTGGCTTCACAATCAGGGTCTCGTTCATTCGGGCAAACCTGAGGTTCCTTCTGGCGTAAGTGTTTTTTCAACTTGCATTCTTCGTAATAACAAGAGACAAGTGGCAAGATCTAGTTAACGCAGCTAGTAAATCTGGAGACTAGTAACCCGAAGGAAGTGGTCAAAGCAGCGGTTTGATTCTATGCACAGTAATACGATGTGAGTAAGGAGGCTGGGCGCAACATAAGCTGGCTGAACCGGGAGGCATTGGGGTTATTGTAAAAGCTACGAAATAAGTTGAAAACACGATAAAAGGAATGAGAATCTTAGAAGGCGGCATAAGAAGAGGTGGAATTATCTAAACGCGGAGGAGATATTTTACCAGGGATGTTTGTGAAAGGATTATCTGTGCACGTCAGCACCACAGTAATACTAGTACACTAAAAAAAGTAAAACAAAAATTATGTTGTGGCATACGAAAGGAGATCTCAAAAGCTAAACATTGTGATCTTATAAACCTTCTATCTCTACTGCGTATGTTAATCACTGAAGTGATAGTTAACCAATATATGACACATTCAATCTCCATAGACGGCGGAATAAATCCGGATTCACGAAAGGGCACTTGAAGAGGGCGTCGGCACCCTAACCGATCGTTAATATATTGAAATAAAGACGTAACATAATCT
Organism: Haemaphysalis longicornis; assembly: GCF_048455015.1. Classification (NCBI taxonomy): domain Eukaryota; kingdom Metazoa; phylum Arthropoda; class Arachnida; order Ixodida; family Ixodidae; genus Haemaphysalis; species Haemaphysalis longicornis. The sequence goes on along the minus strand of NW_027526361.1, from coordinate 30,265,703 downwards.
ACTAATTGTTACAATAAGTTTTATAGTATAAACATATGTAATAAAAGGAGTAGCAAGTTTTTATTGGTCAGGCGTTCTAAAAGGAGTTCTTATATCTTCTAAATTATTCGTAGTGCACTAATAGGACGACTTGGAAGAACTGGAAGGGCAAATGTTAGATACCCAGAAAATGTATGAAACGTTTACCTCCTTCGAAAGTTGGCTATACGAAAAACTGCAGCGAGAGCTTGCCATCCTTCGTCTACTCTGTTGTTTGTCGTTTATGCAACCTGATTAAGAAATTGTGAACATTACTTGCAAAACATATATAAAATTTTCGTCGAAAAACAAGGTAATAGGAATTAAGAATAATATCCAGAACTTCAATTTCCTTCCAAAAGGCCTTGAATGAAGGTGTAGAAGGCGTACTGCCATTCTGAACGGAAGCTACTGCCACCTTGTGCTTGTTCGTAAATAAAAAGAACAAAGAACCAACATTTCTCCTCGGTGCTGCCGCTTCTTGAAGATCTGACAAGTGCTCGAAGACGTCGTGTAGTAAACGTGCACCTGTCCTACTTTAGCAGCTATCGCTGAGTGGCCATATTATGCGTGCGTAAGCGTCTGACCATTTTTAAAGCTATAGTAGAGAGCACAATCAACTAGCCAGGGATAGCCGCAATATTCTGCGTTAATTGGCGAGATTTCCGGCATTTATTAGCGTTCGCTACTGATTCGCGGAAGGTTAAACGAGATCTCGAAATATTAAGGACAAGAAATAAAGACTTTGTGAGATGGTCTTGGTACAATTGTTCTCACCATCTAGACACAGTTTTAGCTCTTCTTCTTCTTCAGAATTCAAGGGGTCATATAAAATACTAGGGGGTAAGCAAGATTGCACAAAACCGTAAATATCGAAATTGATTGATTGATTGTAAGGTTTAACGCGCCGACGCAACGCAGGCGATGAGGCGCGCCGTAGTGGAGGGCTCCGGATTAAGTTTGACCACCTGGGGATCTTTAACGTGCGCCGAAATCTCGTACACACGGGCGTTTTTGCTTTTCGCCTCCATCAGAAAAGCGGCCGCCGTGTACGGGAATCGAACCCGTGACCTCGTGCTCAGCAGCGCAATGCCTTGGCCACTGAGCCACCGCGGCAGGTGTAACTATCGAAAGGTTCGGAGTTCAAAGGCCTTGAGGCAACTTCAGTGCTATTTGTGGTATAAGCGAAAATCTCGATAATATGTACTCAACGGTGCGCGACTAGAAATATTGTACGTGACTGATAACTAATAGCTTACATGACTGATAAACAATGCACACATTTAGGAACAAAAGTGACAACATGCGAACAAAAGGAATAGAATGTGAGATAATAAAAGAAAACGCTTCGCAGTCATGCAGAATATTCCACCCAATACCGTAAGTTGTCCATTAGCCATAAAGTGAACCTGACTACAATGAATGGTTGCGGTACAGTGAAACCATAGTGCGTTATTCCTGCATGTCTCGTTCGTAAAACGGAAACAGGTCAACAACGCACATGGAATCCTCTACTTAATTAGCGTGCGCATAATGCCGTAGTCTACGCGACAAATTATTTGCAAAATTTTTGTGCATACGTTCCCCGTAGCGGAAGACGTCACAGTGTTCCAGGATTGCGCGTAATGTTTATAAAAAAATTGGAAGCGTACAAGGAAAGCGGCAAAAATTTTCTCGCGATTCATGCGAGAGAAAAAAAAACCACCACGCATTCCCTAACGAGCTTCTAGAAAACAGATGGTTAAATGCGGTGATTTTACTAACAGTTCTCTTGCTTGCCCATAATTTTTAAAGCGAAAATATTCTTTATGCTACCGATGGCGTCTTGTCAAAAAACTAATACATTTTCCCATGGACCGGTTGGTCGACTAAAAAGCTTTGATAGGATCTCTGGACACACGGCGCGTGCGTATAACGAAAAAGCTCTAACAAGATCTCTGGACGCACGCTGCGTGCGTGAAACCGGGCTTCCATTTTGTCAAAACGGTTACTCGAACATCGCGAAAAAGGAACGGTTCTAGATAAGAGAATCCACGCATAGATCATGAAAAAGGAGTACAACGGTATACCTCTATCTCATAAACCACGTATCGGTACACATTTAGATCGGTCGCAGATGCGTTTACTTAGCGCGGAAAAAATCGTCGCACGGGTTCGTTTTGCGATTTGGGTCTTTGAAAGTTTCACGGTCGATTGGACGCACTTTTGGCTTTCGCGCTTGTCTAAACTTTCTTTGGAAAGGGATGGCAAATTTGTTAACCGAGTTTGAAAACACTTTCACACGCGGTCGATTCCAAGTACATTTTTTTTTTTGTTGGTAAACATGGGATCGTAAAAAGCGGCATGCGTTAGGGGAGAACCCAGTTCAGCCACAGTAACTAAATAAGTAAAGTTATGTTTGGGGGGCTTCGATTTGACGAGAGAAAAAAACCGCGAATGAGATTTTTTTGCGGCTTTCGGGTTAAAGGAGAAAACGTTTGCTGCTATTTGGGTTCATAATTGCAGCCGTAAAAAATCTAATTCCCCTGTACCTGAACGACCTTACACAGTCACTACAATACTTTCTGTGCGACGTCCGATATTGAAGAGGGTGAAACGTATAAGCTGGTACTGGTAATACGACTCCAACAAAGATACCCCGCTTGCGCTATCGGAAAACAGAAAGCCCCTCTTTCGACGCCATTGTTGAGCAAGGCTTCCACTGCCTACTGGCCCGGCTCTCGTGTACGCAGCAGCGGCCCCGCCGCGATTGCTTTCCTCGTCCGCGGGAGCGCGCAAGGTTGCCTTACCTACTCGGCTTTTCTGCCCCGGCTTTCTAACGATTGCGTGAATGGGGACTTCATTTCGGCGCCATTCAGGCGAGCACCTCGGCGCGGACAATCCCCTAGTTTGGCAAGCATTCACTCGCCAGCCCCAAGAAGGTCTCAAAAGGAAGATGCACTAGCCAGAGGGTCGCCTTCATGGCCCAGCTATTTCCTGCGCAGGGACGCGCGTTCCTTTTCATTCTTACCGCTTTTGTTGCACGCTCACGCTTGTTTTTGTTTTAGTTCGTTTTTTTTTTACCACCACGTCGTCGTGTTCTTTTTTTTTCTTTTGTGGAGGAAAAGAAGTGCACAAGGAAGAAGACAGTTTTCTCGAGGCACGAGTCACCACTGCTGTTTTCAGAAAACAAGCTATCCATTTGGGGCTTCAGATAAAAGGTATACAGTGTGCATTCGGGGCCAGACGTGGGCTGCCGCACACTGTAGGTTTTCATGCGTTTATGTGTAATGTAAGCACCTCTGCATCATAGGGACACATTTTCTTTTGGGTGCGTTTGGGTCTGCCAATATTTGTGGGACCACAGCCAACGTGACCAGTAAATCTTCTTTGGCCGGTGAAGGCTGGCTTCGCCCGTGCACATTTGGTCTAGATGTTCGTTTATGCGAAGATTTACAGATTTCCAGCCTCTAGCTTTCACATGCTTGGTGTCGGCAGTTGTCGTGAAGTGTAAGCATGTGGGACTTATGCTATAATTGGTCCTGTGGTTATATGGCCGCAACCGAACCTTAGGCCTGAAGGATGTCGTTCTTTCGGCATAACATAACTTCCCCAGTTATATATAAAAGAACACAATATAAAAAGAACACAATATTTAGCTGACAATTCAGGCACTAGCATCGTATCAATGTCTTCTTTTTTTTTCTGAAGCACAAAACATTCCCTTTATTGGCAGAGGAAGTTAGGAATACGAAACTGAGTTTGAATATAATGAATAACATCTATGCCGTCGCCGGAAAACTGGGTCATTATTCCCTTTATTCTCGCTACGTATCCGCTCGGGCTGCCTATAGCCGTTCCTGCGGTGCAAATGACGCTGTTAAAATATTCTGGGTAAGAGCTCGCGTCGCATAAAAGCCGGTGTTGGTGCAGTGCCACAAGAATCCTGAATCGTGGATGGGAGGAAGACAAAGTTTTCACCTCTCGAGAAGTCCATCGAGTGGCGCTGCAATAATTCCGTCATCATTTGTCCGAGTAAACTGCGTACCCAGTGCTGGCCACAGTTAAGCCGCCGGGAGGGAATACGTGGGCGATGGTGTTGCGCTGCCGTTTGCAGTACGGGGCGAAGCCATGAGTCGTACTTCGTCTTAAACTGGCGCAGACGGCACATCTGTAAGTCCACTCACGCTCGGTTATCGCATCCCACTCTTACAGGTGAAGCGTAGGTGACCTCCACGTTTTGCGTTTCCTGTACACGTTATATTAATGCACTTCAATTTAATGTATACTTCCGACAGCCTACGCTCGAATCCCCGTAGATGAGAAAGTGAGAATTAGAAACAAAGACATCATCTTATCACCGCTACACATCCAGTGCGTCATCACCGTCTCACTGAGTCACCGATTCACGTACCAATACATTTTCTAGCGTTATGCCACAGGCGTGGTAGGCGCCTGCGCTCACGGCACTGTGTTCATCAGCTCGCACTGCCGTAGCCCGTACGAGCCAGCGCTCACGAGGCCTGTCAGCCATTCAGTGTCTAGGGTTGCACACACGCAGTTTTGAGCTTCAACACGCAATAACGAACGAGTAGCTCAAGAACACCTCGCGTTCAAATAAATGCAAATGCGGCTGTTGATCACAACTATAACGAATGTAAAACAACGCAAGATGACGCGCTTAATATGCCACAGCTCCAGCCTGCCTAGTCGAAGCACCATATACTATATTGCTTTGTTGCTCAACTTCCGTTCTTTCGCCACATCCCCAAGTTTTCGACGACTTTGATCCGCCTAATGCAGCCACATTCATCTCCGCCAGGACGAGACACGGTCAATGCCTTGAAAGCTTACTCCGGTTGGGAGGCACAAAACAAGCGGTAACAGGGTTCTTCCCTCCCCCCGATATTTTCCCCCCAGCGCCTGTTTGGGTCAAAATAAACCCCGAAAGGCTATTTTAAAGGAAGAAGCGCCGCTTCGACGTCGCAGCCGCTGTAATCCGTTGATGTGGCCCGATCGTCGTCTCCTGCCAGCGCCGTCCGAAAGTCCATCTATCACAACCTGCTTGGGGCGGGCAAGCCGCGTCGGTGCGATAGTTGATGACCCGAGCTCGGAGGTTTAAAATCGAAAGAGGCGTCCCTCCCCGCCGTTCCTTCGTGTCCGACCTCCACTGCTTTCTAGATGTGCTTTGACGAAGAGCTCGTGCTGCAGAAGGCTGCTGCTTCCAAGCAGCTGCAGCGAGACAATCGCCTGCCGCGTCCCCCCGAGGGGATAGAGAGCATTGTGTGTCCGGTTCGGAAAAGCTAGCTTGATGGACAATGATATAGGGCTCGTCACTCAAGCAGTAATTTTTCGGCGGATGCCGCAGGAACTGCTTCGGTTTCAGCGTGTACCTACTGACGGAGTCGCATCGACGATCGCTGTGTACGGCACGGCAGCTACGATGAAAGCGCGGCGTATACGTCCAGCTTGTAGCGTCGCAGAACCGATTGTGGGCGTCGTCTATTTTACGACAAACTTTTATTTACAAGCCCCAGCAGCTCCTGACAAATAAGGCGGGGTTTGTTTCGTGGTAAAGTGTACCTTCGCATCTTTTTTAACCAAAGCTCGTGAATAATTTACTAGGTCACTACCAGCGTGCATCTGTGGTAGTGGTAATCTTCGAATCTTCGCTTTATTAGACTTTTTTCGGTGACGATGGGGACATAGAAGCACACGAAATCGTATTCGTTTAAATACTACTAGCGTTAAAAAAAATCGGCGTCTAGTTGACTTTGTTTGCAAAAAGACTTACTTTATCGGCAGCTTCACTTCAAACTCCAACGACCCAATATTGTAGCATTGCTCCAAGTGTGCTTATCATCAAAGCATGTGATCAGAGCTGTGGTTACGATGGTGAGTCGGTGTGACTAATAATTTGGGGGTGACGGGGGTATTAAACATCACGTGGGTATTAACATGCTTAAAGTTGGTATTGTTCAACATCGGCATGCGATGGCCGAACTTACCCATTATTTAAAGTGCGGTTCAAAGAAGGCATCAGCGTGTCAGCACTTCCGTTTGTGCAAAGCGCAGAGCAAAAGGAAATAAAGCCGCAAGAAACGCACTGATACAAAATGATGCACACATTTTGATCGCAACAGCTTCCTGGCCACACTTGCTTGGGTAGTCAGGATATCGCCGAGTGATTTAATAAAGACAAAACACCGGGTCAAGGGAGCGTGATAAAGTAGAAAAAGTAATGAAGCGGAGCAAAGTTTCATAAATACACGAGTCCAGTAAAAACGCCCAAAGGACAAAAATGAAAGAACGCTTCCCCTATCCAACGCTACAGAATAAGCCGAAAAAAAGTTGTTTATATGGGCACGCTGATCAAGTCGGCTAGGCATAAAGGTGGAAAGACCAGCAAAAGCAAACGAGAAAAAGAAGGCGAAAAAGTTCTTCGATTCAAAGATCTCGCCCATTGCATTGAGTTTGGCGGCAAACTTGGCTCGCCTGAGCTTTCGGCTGACCGCGCACGACTGAAAAGGCTATCCGCCCAAGCCAAGCAGTTCCTTCCTCGTCTCCATCAGCCTCTTTCGAAGGAACGGGGAAAACAGCAGCTGTCCTAGTTTCTTCTTTGTGCGAGCCCTGATCAGATTCAGAGCAGGTTCATGACGCTCAGGCCGCCACCTATAGCGAGCGTGGTCCAAAGCCTCTTTTTGAAACAAGTTTTGCTTTCCCCGGATGTTTCGGTCGTTCCATTCTCCTGTCACGCTTCCTTAGTTCTCTTCCCGTATCATATCCCATTACCACAGGGGTAAAAAGCGAAGTTAATGCTTACTAAGAAAAGGAATCCAAGAAGTAATGGACAGTTATCTTACGGGTGCACCCCGTGGTAGCAACTATATTTGATGCGGAGGTAAAGTCGCTCTTCACGGAAGAGCCATGAATGCGGGCCCAAAGCTTCATCCCATAAACTCTGATAATACCGCCGCTCACGCACTTCATCTTTCCCTACTACGTCAAGCTGACATTTTTTGTATGCTACAATTCACGCACTAGCCGCGTTGTCCGCGATGGTGGCTGCATGGTACAGTACAATATGGAACGTGCAAGTGCAAAGAAGCAGGTAGGAAGCACAACAACAGGACTTAGTTTGGTCCGTTAACACCTGCAGCAGTAACGCGATACGCGAAAGTAAAAATAAAATTCAACAGGCGAAAATACACAAGGTTAGGCACTTCCCGTGGCTTTCTTGTCTATAACCGCTCTTTTTTTTCTTTTTGTCCCTAAGTGTGTCATGTAACACGTAGCAGGAACTTAGAAATCAATAACCAAAAGGGAAAAAAAGACGAAATTATGCATTTTCATAGCGACAGATGACATTAATTTATTAGGCGTGTATTTAGTAAGTGTCAGTAATCCGTAGACGTGTGTCTGTCGGTGTGGGAACTACCATGTGTCCGTAGCCGGCATCACAGTGCATGCGCCGCCGAACGTAGATATGAAAAAAAAAATGTTTTCGCCAGTTTTCGTCACCTGGAGCAATAGATAGTACTTGCGGGGAAAGGAATTTGTCCGCTTAGCATACACCGCTCCCAGAAAAGGTCGGGAGGTGGGGCTAAGGTGGTAAGATGCAATGTTCGTGTGTGCGGGTGCCTGTATGCGCGCTTATATGGGAATGTTGTCGTGTGCGCGCACGCGAGTGTTGGGTTGTGCGTCGCATTTCTTTTTTCTCCTTGCTGACCGCCTAGAGCAACCCTGATTGACGTGACGAGAGAGCTCCTTACTCCTAGACTGGCGCCAGTTTCGTCGGTGTGCACTATCTTGTACGTTTAGGCTAAAGCGAAGTTTGCTTGCACAGTTCCGCCAAGTAGCTCGGATTCGCGGCACAAAATGCATGCGCCTATGAAGAGATTACAGCGACCAATAAATAAAGCATGACCGATAAAAGACGGAAAAGGTGAAAACGGGAACAAGAGAAATAATTCGCTGCCGGTTTTCCCCCGAAGCGACGTCGCCAGAGTAGTGTGCGAAGCGCCGACGGGGGCGCCAGCGTTTGTGGCGTCGTGAACGGAGCCTCGCGCCATTGAAGAAGACGGCGGCACCAGGTCCGAGGGCCGATCTTTCATCATCGGAGGAGCCGTGCTCAAGCACCGCCGCGGAGAGCTGAGAAAACAGGGCGCCCACCCCGAGCAATAAGGAGGCGCCCCTTTTCTTCCCGCTCCACCTCCTCATCTTCCTTCTCCTCCATGATGTGGAGCTAGAAAGGGAGGGACAATCGAATACGCAGTGGCGTAACGACTGCGAGGTACGAGAAATTAAATCAAATACCTGAGGTTGCTGGAGGAAGGGCGGAAGAGGCTGGAGGAATGAAAGGGAGGATGAAGAAAGCTGAAGAAACAAAATACACACAGGGGGAAAGAGATGAGAATTGTCAAAAAGACTCGAGAGCATTACGAGAATAGAGCCCCAAAAATCACACCCAGTACAGAAACGTTGGGAGCTGGAGAGACAGGAAGAAAAACAGACGGAGAAAATGCAGAGAAGGTTACTCTCAAATGAAAAGCCCAAGCCACCACAGAAGGCAAAAGTAACCGCTCAACCGAAAGAGCTTAGGGGAAGGACTTTCGCAGGAAGAACTATAGGCGTCATGCACTAGACTGCAAAACGAAAGAGGTGGAGGGGGGGGGGGGGGGGGGGGGGGAAGCTGTGCTGCCTTCAGAACTCTACCGAAGTTGACAATCTCGGAAAGAAACAGAAGAGGGTAGGAAAAAAATGGTTGGCTATAAGAACAGACCAGCAAAAGCTTTGATGGATAGAAAGCGCAGCGCGCATCAAGCAGGTTTGTTGGAAACGAAGTAGAGCCTCTAGCTGAATCTCATTTAACAGGTCCACCCTAACGAGTAGCAAAAAGCGTGGGACTAGGCATGAACGAGCTCCTTGCGAGGTGAATGCAAGAAGTTCAAGGAATCGCCGCAATGGCCCGAATGAAAGGGGCTGGCCGGGCTCGGACAAAGAGGGCAAGTCCGGGGCGATGGACGGAGGGAGCGGGAAGGTGCCGATGCGGAGCCCACCAGCCGCAGCCCATTGGGTTCTTTTTCGTCTCTCCCGGCGTCGCCACGGAGAAGGTCTGGCCCGCTTCATTTCCATCCGCTCTTGTTCTTGGCTTGGCTTGGCTGTTCTTGGCTGCCAGCAGCGCCTTTCATCGCGTTGTTTATTTATGCGCGCCAAACGCCGCCGCACGTCGAACGGAACGCAGCTGCAAGGTGCCGCCGGAGGTCCAACCAATAAGGGTGTCGCCGGAACGGAAGTTGGTTCCGCTCCCCATCACACGGACTTGTCGCCCCCTCCATCGATATAGATCTCCGCGTGCCGATAAAGAGAGGGAAGAAAAGCGGCGAAGAAGGGCAAAAAGAGAGCGGTGGCGGCGGTGGTGGCGAGTTATAGAACGCAAGAAGCCGTGTATAGGCGGCCGAAGGTCCCCTGGAAGTGCGTTCTCTTGCTGCACCCCCTCCTTCTTCCCCCACGTACATATCGAACAGCGCAATATAACTCGATCACCCTCCCCGACGTGCACAACAAAGTAGACGCCAAGCCGACGGTCCGAGCCGTCGTAACTTCCGCGTTAGCAAAGAAGTTTCGGCCACGTTCGCGACATTCCTGCCAGCACGCAGGGCTGAACAAAGGGCAATACGGAAGAGCCCAGGCGGGAATAGCGTGTAAATATGTATCATTTTGCGCAAGGTAATGACGCATTGCCTGGAAGATAAATAAATTGAGCGTAGAAAGGGCTCACTATTTTTCTTTTCTGAACTTTCTTTACCGCCATCAGGGAAGCAAAATCATTCACAATATACCCATTAGCGTGTCGTTGCTGTCTTTAAAAAAGGCTTGCCTGCCTTGGCATCATTCATTTCTTTTTTAGAGGCGAAGCACTTCAGGGGCTGGGGCTGTTGGAGTCTCCTGTCGTCGTCAGCATCGTCGTAATCGTCGTCTCATGTAGTCGCGGTACTAAAACACAGGGAAATGTATTTACGCCTCGCACTAGAACCTAACGCCTACTAAAAAAAAAACACCGGTACACTCGTTTACGCCTCGCGCTGGAACGCTTCGTAACGCATACTAGAGAGATAAACATTTATTTATCTTAATGGAAAAGAAGTAAGCGCGGAACTAAAAAAACACACCAGGAAACTCGTTTAAGCCTCGCGCTAGAGAGCTTCGTGCTTCAAAGACAAGAGACTTTTACAGCAAAGCTGTATACCTCTACCCCCCAACGGTTTCATGCCCGTCGGCAAAAACGCCAAGGCGCCAAGAATACACTTACACACTGCATGCCTCGCCCCTCGCCAGGTTTCACGTTAGTGAAGATGGCCCGGGATTTTTGTATTTTGTTCTACGATATTCCCTTAATCGAAACCTTTAATTTAATACCCCACACACCATAGCAGCATCATTTGAAATTTTGACCTATTCTGACTAACCATGACTCTATCATGACTATAACCAGGACGCATTTTTAAAAACACGGATCACTATTTTAGAGAGGGGGGCGGGGTAAGTGAAGGTTGGTTTTGTAAGACAGTCTGCTTCACAGTCTGAAGTTCCAAAAGAAGCAAGACTAAATAGAGATAGAGATTCAGCAAATGCCACTAATAACGTTCAACAGTGATCGAGTTACTGCAACAGACAGTGAGATGGATGAGACGAATGAGTTTAAAGGGTTTAATAAACTAAAGCAGTTATCCTTCATTACCTTGAGGTGGTTAGCCTTCATCATATTGCGGTCAAATGATACAAATCATTCGACACAGCATGCAAGCACACATACGAAAGACAACTTTGCCGCACACACAGGTATCAAGCCTACTTTGCTCTCAGATTGCGGTAGTTATAGGCTCCATCAACTTGCAGTCCCATGATAAAAATCATTCTACAACAAACGTGTACACATACGAAAGAATAATTTACCTTACACAGTCACGCAGAGATTAGAGGGCCAAGAGATAAATTCTGTGATTGGAAAAAGATATCTGAGCAACACCAAAAGTAAGCACATCCAATAGAGGAACACCAATACTAAGCCGTGCACATCGCCCTGTTTTTAAGTGATGCGAGCCCTGCTTCGGGAAATGTCAATAGTTCCTGGTGGAAGTCGTAGACTAGAAAATATTTCAACACATCGTTTCAGTGCGTCCCTCCGTTGTCGACTTCGACGCACAGGGGTACCAAAGAGTTATCCCTTCCGATTTCAAAAGCGGCTTAAATTGGCTAATATTGCTCGAAATTACAACATGTGCTTTTTAAGACACCTGCATGCCACTGTATTTTGGTAGCTGAGCGATTTAGGCGTGGTCGCATTTTCCCAAACAGTACAAGTGCACTGCTATGTGATTGCTGTTTATTGAGTGCGCAAAATTCGTATGGGGTAAAGGGGCAGATTTTCGAAAATTTATTAATTGACTGTGCAAAATATTTATGTGGCCTTGATGAATAGTGTGCCGACACTTTTAGGAATTATACAGTACTCTGTTTTAAAACAATTTCCTCGTACCCACAGTCAAACAAAAGGTGAGGGGCCTTAACAAATGGGGCTCTGAACCCACCGTATTAACGCCCGGGGCGGATCTGGCATGCTTCGAAAGGACGAAACTTTGATGTAACCCCTGTACCCAGAAACTCAACGCCACGTACTTGAGCTTTTTTTTATAGAAAACCAAAAAATGAGCGAAAAAAAAAACGCCAAAAACAGCACGAAAGCAATTAATGGCTACGTTGCCCAAACACAGGGGAGCGGGGCTCCATATGTGCGAAAACCTGGAAGAGAAAACAAGAAAACAAAACCTGGTTAGCGCGTAGCTTTCCCATATCTCGGGATGACATTGGCGGGGCCCTCCCAAAGGACACTCATCGCTCTCAAAGGAGCGCCAGTGGAATGGGCCTTACATAAGCCCTGCAGCTCAAATCTTGGGCTGGGTTTCTTTCGTACGCTTTCTGTGGCATAAAGTCACTGTGCACCAGGTTTTCCTGCTGACAGAAGTTTTAATTTCATAGGATGCTCGCGAAGCCGTGCAAGAGCGTGTAAACACCCCCTGTGGAACAACAGTCGCAGCCCAGATTCGTCTGGAAGAAAAGCTTTTTTTTTCTCTTGGTTGTAGGAACGCATATGACACAAAAATACTTCTAAGTAATGAAGAGTTTCATCATCCGCGCCCCAAGCACTAAAGAGAGGCTGAAGTGTTTTCACTGTTCTCCTTGTTACCCTTATTTCCTGTGGCCCTTGATCGGAATATGTCGCTACCAGCGATATGCAAGTACAAGCACTAAAATATAGGTGAACAGAAATTCACTGCCATCAAAGCTGTCTGAGCGTGTTTGCAGCCACCCTGTCACAAATAAAATACTATATTATTGAACTTACTGCCCTGTATGTACTGGATGGGCGAATGGCTGGGTCCCGATTCTTGACTTCACCAATTCACTGTGAATTGTGAATTCGCCAGAAGTCTTGTCTGATTGTCTTCCAGCTTTGGTCACATGCATGGTTCTGGCTGACGAAGCGGCTGCGTGTGCTTTGGTCATTTTGTCGTTTGATGACGTTTACTAGCCGCAGTTTTAAAGCTTGCCTGACTTCTCTCTACTGAAAGCGCATAATTCTTGGCCGTCAATAAAAAATTAGACGAAATGCAGAAGAAATGACAACGTAGGCCTGTCTTTGCTATTCAACAACAATATGACTTTGTATAATACATGCCAAGTGTTTTTATATTTTTTATACGCAACATTTGATAGCTTGGTTACGCCCTCTCTGTGATTAGCTGAGAGGACGTGACTAATATAAACAGTTAACGGGAACGATTGCGTCACACAATGGCAACTCCAGCCTGCGTAAAAGTTACGCGAGGTTACGTAAGAGCTCGCAAATGGCGGCTGCCGTTGCCATGAAATAGGGCAAAACATTTCACCTACCTTCTGCGCCATGAAATCCCAGCGAATTTGAAGCAGGCGCAGTTTCGCACGACGCGCGGTTTAAGACTTTTCGAAAGAAGTAATAGTTTCTTTATAATAGTAATAGTAATAGATGTAGTAGCTGACTGTTTCCACGTCAGCGATAACGAAGCATAAATATACCGTCCCGTATTTTGCTTTTATGTTTTCCAGTAAAATAGCAATTGTTCGTTTGGCGTAACAACAACATAAGAGAGCAGTACAATCCTCTTCCTTACAAAGAAACCAACGGATGGCATATGTCCATGCTCCAAGTAAGCTGGCGGGTCACATGATCACATTCAAGAAAAAAAATAACGAGAACTGACTATTTCCCTCATTGCTGCGTTTATTAAGTTCGAGCTTGACGAATAAATGAATCGGCGGCATCATTACGCTCTGCCGTTATCAGGCTTAGCGTTTTGCTGTCCTTACCGTGTCAAACAACCGATGGTCGCAGCCGCCTTTTCTGTCGTCGCACTTGTAACATAGGAGCAGACGACAGAGCGTGCGGGGGTGACGGCCGGGAAGGTTATAACGCAACAAAACTTTCACTGAAGCAGGGAGCTCAACTATGTTACTAAAAGCGATTGAAATAAATAAATAGATACGGTAAAAAAGATTGTGTGATGTTGTTTAGCTCAACTACCGCCTTTCGCTCGCTTTTGTAGCTTTTGAATAAACGTTACTTGATCGCTTTGGGGTGTTGACGCCAATTTTAACCTTAAGTATGTGTTTTTCTTGCCAGCCTCAGCTGCCGTCCTAATTTTTATAATACATGCCAAGTGTTTTATTCGAAATCTTTTATGCACACTATTTGATAGCTTGGTTGCGATTGTTATAAGCTAAGCGTCGTTATAAGCTAAGCTAAATTACACTGCATGTCGCCACAGCTATACGTGCGTACGACACTGATTGCTTACGTTTTGCTTACGCAAGAAACATGGCGGTTTTACAGTGAATTTATGAAGTCGAGAATTGGGCGCCTGATAAACAAATTTATCGTAAAATGGCTGGAAAATTTCGTTACCCTGAAACAAAAAGAAAAAGAATGTTTATGATCGAGGATAAACCTTAAAAAGGAGGTGCATCAAGGTAGAAGAAAGTTTGTTTCCATGGACAAAATCGGACCACATGTGATTTTATGTTGTTCCGTTGTGAGCATGCTGTGTGAGCATATGTTGTGAGCATACTTATACATTTCATTAGTTTCCTAAGTTAATTAGCTATGAAAATTTTGCGGTCAGATTATTTCTGTAGCCATGGTTGTATTGATAAATAAGATGTTTGTGCTTAAAATATTAAGAGGCAATTTGAAAAAAAATGCCTGGAGTTATCAATAGTTATTCCGGAAATTTTGTGTTTATGATGTTGTAGACAGTTCGAACTTTTTTTCGTATAGTCTTGATGAGGCAATCAGCTGAACAAATCGATAATAAGTTGTGGTACATTCTTCTTGGCACATTCCAACTTACTAAATGACGTAGGGCCTATTGTGAAAATTGAAGCAATAGCTGAACTTTACTGCCGAATGAGGAGCAGTTACATGAACACGTAAAGGTGAACATGTGTCGATTGTTTTATTGCTTTTCAATTAAAACTAAAACCACAACCATTGAGTAAAAAGAAAAATATTTCGAACCTTAAAAAATTACGGTTCTGCAGCGGACTGTCTTGGTACCGGGCGACGATGTCTGAATCGGCAATTGAGAGATTTCTTGCCTCGGAGCAAAGTCAATCGTTACTAAAGTGCCTATATGGTATGTTTGACACTTACACGCCTCGTTTCGAACGAAAGCAACGTATTCGCGGCGCCTTCCGTTTATTTCTCGCAGGGAATTCAGAACCGATAATTATGGATGGCAATTTATGAACAGGAGACACGGCTGCCTCGCGTCGTTCGCTTCCGCTACTAGAGCCAATTTCGCGAGATGGGTGTCCCTCGTTCACTGTGACGTGCGATAAAAGAGGGAAAGGTTGCTACGGTAGAATCTTGGCAAGCACCGCACCAGCCCCCGAAAATATCAGAAAAAGAGGCGTTGGGGGCGCGAAATACGCGCCGTCTCAGCGAGCACCCTCGGCAGTGCTCTCCTGTTCTACGTCCCGTGCAAATCGCCGTGTGCGCCGAGCGGCAGTTCAGTCTGTCGTCTCCTCGGCACGCGAAGGCTGTAATCTTTTCAGGAGCGCTTCGCTTGCCGAGAGCGCGCACAAAGTCACCTATCATAACGGGCTGCGCGTCGGCGCAGCCTTCGTCGGGACCGTCCTTTGATCAGTTCGCCTGGGCAGTTGCGCAGTTTTGGCAGGTTCCCGCCTCGAAATGGGCCGGCCCTGTCAGCCCGAGAGAACGAATAATTGCGCCCCGTTGCGACGGCCACTTACAGTGCTCAGCCGCATTGCAGGAGCCGTTTTTTTTTTTTGTGGTTCTTCTTTTCAGGCTGTCGTAGGTTCCCGTTATGTGTGTCCCGAAAGATACGAGGTCCCGGGCTAACGGCAGCACTGGCCTTGGGCAACACCGTAGAAGATTGATTGCCGGGCAGCTTTCCCAGAGGCTTAATCACGCATAAGGGCGTTGCATTACTTATCGCGCTTTATGTTGATCCATATAAAAAAGCGTCTGCAAACTACAGAAAAAAAATCACCAGAATGAAGTCCCCTTCGTTTTCGTTTCTAGTGAGCTAAGTTTTATAGATTTCCTGACACCGATCGGTATTTTGTAGCTTACGGGTAGAGCAGCTATACATAGCTTGCACATGACGTCATCCCAACACTTTCTTGTGACCAACTTCCAGCTTTTGCATGGCTCTGAAAGATAAGAGCACCAGAGAAGTGTGTAGCCTTTCGCACTGCTCGTGGGTCACAAACATGGCAGCTACTGTGACGTCCGTGTAAGCCATCTCTAGACGTAGCCGTTGGCAGCACTGGCAAGAGGGTTGCAGTTCGTCTAAGCAGCGTAACAACAGCCAAAAAGAGAGAAGACGATTGGTCTATTTAAAAAAAAAAGAAGAACAGTAACGCATAACTGCCTCATGAAAACCGCGAAAAGTTCAGGTGAAAGTACAAAGCGTAGATTTTTGTAGCCGATGCCGTTGCAGCCTGACAGTGTTCATAAGGCTTGTTTCTTTGGCCAATATCTATCAACGGTGTTTCAGTTACGCAGACAGTGAACTGAGCGGCGCCTTCAATACTGATAACTGATAACGGCGCCTTCAATACTGAATATACGACGAAAGAAACTCATATAACCGAATTATCACGCTGATGCTCGCCAGAGCTGTTCGACAACGGGACGTAATTGTGATGACCAAAACCAAACCATGGCAGTTGCCAATAATTTATATACAAAGAAAAATCAAGTTTTCCAAGAACAACTCAACCTAAAAGCAAGTCTTGATGCACATAGATTCACAATATTAGCGAGCTTTAGCTGGCCGTCTTTCACGGTTCGCTTCGCTCCGATAACAAGCGGGAGCGCCATTGCGCATGCGTGGCGCGCTTGACCGCAGACGGCATTGGCTACGGTTGCGCTGAGTTTGCCGCCGATACCGGAGCGGACCGTCGAAAACGATTAACTAGAACTCTGTATTATGTGTATGTTTGTGCCGTATGTGGCAAATTCCTCAACTGCTAATACCAGCTGTAGCCGCTGGCTTGTACATCGTACGTTTTGTTGTTATCGCTTAAATTTTGTCCTGCATTCGAATGCATGCCAGTCCCGCTACACAACATAATTTATAGGCATTCTCAGTATACCAAGACACTAAACACGGCTTAGGTTTTTACACACGTGCTGTTCTCTGCGACATCGTTTGACTCAAAAATCCGTAATATTCGTTCCACTATCCTGGCACACGGAAACTTGAACGCCCTGAGATTTACCTTCAGACCAAGAGAGCAGCAGCAGCTGAAAAAAAAAATTCATTCCCTGAATTTCCGCCGTAACACGAGACTGAACCCTCCAGCGAAGCTTGAGCACCTTACGTAAGACAATAACTCCAGGTTCCACAGAAACGTCATTTTGAGTTATAAAACTAGGCAAAGATATTGAGAATACGCTCAGCTCTCAAATGGCATTCTATTATTTGAGTTCATGTGCGTAATTTCCGACACGTGGACATAAAAAACTAGCCTTGCAACCTTTTTATTTTTTATTCTTTCACCAATGCTTGTAGCAGATGGGGGACCGTGGGACGATGATGGCGGACGAGAATAGCTGGCCGGCAACTGTGCGTTGATTGTGGAGAGCCTTTTGCGTAACTGAAAAAGCTCCATTGTTATGTGCGTACTTTTGCGGTACTTCGGCTGCATATGAGTATTGAGTTATGCTGGAGGCAAAGTTTCTTCCGCTGCTCTGAGCTTATGCGAACAGATGGCGTTCGCTTAATTGTGACCGCTGTTGTAAAACTGGCTTAAAACGCCGAATCCCAGGGAGGCTTAGATGCTTTGAATAAAGGTCTGAAATTTTGGCTAAACGGCGCAGAATTTCCCATTACAGCCACTGTCCATCTGTGCTAAGCCCTCATATGTTACCATGTATTCTTTGAGGCTGTGATATCAAAACGCTTACGTAAACAGATAAACACTAGGACGGACGCGTCTCGAAATAACATTGATATTGCGCAATGAGTGGTATTAGGTAAATAAGTACAATTTCCAGGGGTAAACACCGTGGGATGGACCGCGATACATTCAAACATTCAAACTCCTCCAAACTTTTCCCTGCGATCTGTCTCTTCATTTTATCACCATACATCACCTGGTAGGCCGCATGTGTTCTCTTCTCCCTCTCTCTCTATGCACGCGCGCACGCACACACGCACACACTGGCACACACTGGCACACACTGGCACACACTGGCACACATGCACGCACGCACACGCACGCACACGCACGCACACGCACGCACACGCACGCACACGCACAGACAGACAGACAGACAGACAGACAGACAGACAGACAGACAGACAGACAGACACAGACAAAAACACGTATTGCGATCAAAGTACATATCCGCATAAGTCAACCCTACAACACTTCCTGCATAACCGTGCCAATTTTTGCCAATTAACGCAGCTCCATTAAATTTACACTGTACTGCACTATATTCTCTAGCATTCCCGTATGCGCTAAAATACACCTAGATGCGTCACGTTGGACACTTAGGGGGCATCGCTTGCTCTGCAAAACATCTACGTGTGCTGCCGACATTTTCCACGCGCTCGCGACACGTACAAAACCGTTCTTGCCAAGGGCGAGTTTCATTCGCTCGTAATTACCTCTATACGTGCACGCCGATGCTTTGGGTGCGCCCACAGCCCAGCAGAAAATAGGCCCATTGATTGGCACGTCTTGTACTGCACTCGACGAGCTTCCGTTTGTAATGAACGTACTACTGTTTCCATGGTGAGACAATAAGGGTACTTTTAATGCTTGCAATAAGGGAGACTCTGGCGAGTATCGAAGTCGTAAGGAAGATATAAAGAGAAACATTTGGGGGTAGTTCGACCGATTTTTTTTATGTTATTACAATTCTTCACATGACAAATCGATCTATTAACAATGAGAGCATGTGAGGGAGTGAGCGAGCGAGCGAGCGAGAGAGAGAGAGAGAGAGAGAGAGAGAGAGAGAGAGAGAGAGAGAGAGAGAGAGAGAGAGAGAGAGAGAGAGATCTTTTATTTGACAGGAGGGCTCTACGTCGAGGGGGGGGGCGGAAGGGGGGCGCAGGAGGTAGGGGTGTTTGCGTCCTGTGATATCTTGAAGGCCCATTGATGTTCGAGATGTGAGACTGGTGGGCATCTTGGGAAAGCGGAATGAGTCATGTGGGGGGAAGAGAGCCGACTCGAGGCTCTTTAGCGATCTGAAGTACCTATAGGAATTGTAGTTAACACGGGAAACGTCTGCGTTCAACTCTTGTTTCACATCCTTTTTCAGATTCGCCAGAGCTTCTCCCCTCTTCCGGTCAGCCCCTTTATACTGATATGATTGGTCTGTAGAACGGGATGACAACGCTAAGCAGTAAGGACAAGGACGTGGAAACCATAAAACTGGCGCTGTGTCCCGTCTTTTCCTCTCCTATCTCGTATCCTTCTCTTCGTTGACATACTGAACGCATACCAACTCGCACGATTTTCAACACAACTGAAATTTCGTGTGGGCTTGGTGTGTTCCGCTGTTGGTGTAGATGCCTCATTACTCTCGCGTCGATGTCACACTCCTCCAGAATAAGCACGTACCTCAGTTTTAGATGCGACTGCATCTCATTCACTCGCCTTGTCCCTCCATACGGCGTTGTCCGCACCTCCCCCTACACTATAAAAAAAAATAATAGTTAGGGGCGCCCGGTTTAGATCCCACGACCCTGTGGGCGGAACGCGAGGTATGGTGCTCTTCCCACTGCGCCACAAAACCGAGACAGAATCAAATGCTACGAACGCGCCTTATATCCTTGACTCATTCAAACTACGTCAAGATGCTACTGATACAACGCATGATGGGGCAATGATTAACACTTGCAATAAAAGAAAAGAAGCTCCCACTTACAGCAACAATGATGGAGTAAAGGTCGTTGCGACAGCGAAGCCCCAAGCATACCACTTAAAGAGATTGACCAAGATTGGCCAATAAAACATAATACTAATTATAAAACATAATAACCATACGCGTTCCCGACACGTTTCACGCGATTTCAGAATCAATCCAACGGAAACACCAAGTGAACCCCACGATGCGTCGCATCTACACAGGGTTCCCCTCGCGGGGAGGTGGGCGCAATTTTGAGCTTGATTATGACAGGCAGTATATCGTAGTGGAAGGTTTGATTGGTAATTTTGCAGCTGTTTTCTTTGATGTATGCAGATTAACATCGCCCACCTCGGGTTATACTGTAAAGCACACTTTGCCGCAGAAAGACCAATGTAAAGGTGCAGCCAACTTTTCTCTCTTGAGAGAGAGAACTCGGTCGTGTTAGTGTTTCTTTGTGCTTGCGGTAATATTCAGGCGCACACTTTCCCCAAGACTCAAGTTATGGGTATTTACGTGCCGAAGCTGCTCACGGGCTAAGGCATGCCGTAGGAAGAGCCTGCCGTAGGAAGAACTCCGGATTAATTTTGACCACCCTTGCATCTTTAACGTGCGCCGAAATCTCAGCACACGGGCGTTTTCGCTTTTCGCCTCGATAAAACAAAAAGCAGACAACGTTGCCGGGATATAACCCGTTTCCTCGCACTCAGCAGCACAACGCCTTTGCCACTGAGCCACCGCGGAGGGCGCACCTTTTTCTTCCTCATGTCTATTCTTTCGATGTTTTGAAACCCTGCTACATGCTTCCGCATCGCAAAATGAAAGTGAATATTGTCAGTCCTGTGCGTCCTTCGAGTGAAAGAGACCAGGCTAATGAATTTACCAGGATAACGGCGAGTGGCCTTGGCCAGTGCAATGGCATAATCGGGAAACAAATGGCTTTCAGTCTTACTTGAGGAGCGTTAAGGAGTAGCGCGATCATGACTCCGCTCTCCATGGGCGACGGAGTTTGCCATGTGTGGGAAAAATTGGGGGAACAATGCAACTATATAAGCCGTTGTATAATTTCCAGAGCATTCTTCAGATACCTCCCTCGGTCTCGGCCTGGCTTTCTGGCTGCCTGGTTTCAAAGTAGTCCCCTCGAATGACGCTTAAATAAGTAAAACGCAGACGAACACAAGGAACGAAATAAGTACGAACGCAGAATAACGAAATACGTACGTAGACGAACACACCGTGATGATGAGTGTGTACGGGAATCAAGATGATGAAGCAAAGGCGTACGAGCTAGTGCTGATGATCATGTACGGATGAAGACAAAGCGCTTGTTTGGTTCATCATTCACTGGCAATGCTTACACTGATCGCCACTTGCTGGATGGTAAACAACCCTTTCAATATAAATAAATTACTCCTTTAAAAGCAAATAAGCATGTTCGGTATTCTTGTAGACTATTAGCTCTTCTTTTAAAGATGCACCCTCATAATATAAAAAGACTGCAGTAGCGGGGCCTCTCGTGGTCCAGCCATGTGTCCCATCTTTGGTTCCGGGCAGGTAGGGCAGTATACAAGACATCGGCAATTCGCGGATAGAAAAGGAAATATTGCTTGCCACCTGCGATAAAAACAATAAAGAAAAGCCTCAGTGCCATAGCATTCCCTTCTTTCTTTTCTAATCCCACAGCCTTTCTCACTATGTTCTGGTGCCGGTAAAAGGGTCCGTGCTGCTTGAAATGTTCTCTGACGGCTTAACTGAGGAAGGGCACGCACTGCCTGGAAGGTTCAGATGTGCACCGCGCGTCTCGGAGGTGTTCGCATTTTGTGCTGGACTTGCTTCACGCCGTGACTTGTCCGATAGAGACCAAATACGCCTCGTTTCTTCAGCTGGTTTGTTCTCGGTAAGCACTCGTTTATTTCTGCAGTAAATATTAGTTTGTGTCACGCTCTCGTTCCTAAATATAGTCAACCTCCACAGAATGCAGTCTCCCCAAGCGGCAGGTTTACATCAAACTCTTCTAGAAGATGAGGGCGGCTTTTTTTTTTTTTAGAAGAAACACCCTCGTCGCAAGAACGTACACATGGTTTTTATGGTACGCAGCATACATGCTGTAGTTAACGGCATGCTGGATCTTGAAAACGTTAATGTTTCGTACCTGACGATTAGTTTGTGAAGCTACCATGCTACAGGACGAATGTTTCTTCAACTGCGAAGTTTCTGGGAAAGCTGTACAGCTTTCCTTTGCAGCCGTAAGGCTGCATTTAAGGTGGATGTCAAACTTTCCTTCGCACAAACCTACTCCACCTCGGGGTTTTCCCCTAAATCTGGTCAATTAAACTTTCATTGCTCGAGACGTAGTTGAACTCACAAAATCATGCGACCAGTTTCGAATTTGGTCAACTGTGAAGATCTCGATGAGAACTTGACACATAATACCATACCTCATGTTCAATATTTCGGTTTCTGGACCTTTTATTTAAATTGTCTCATAATTTTAGGTTGGCTTGGTTACTATTTTCTAATTTTGATGTATCCCAGCTTATTTTTAGCCTCAAATCTCAAAAAGTTATATGCGATGCTAATGCGCTCTTCGACCTAGTTCACTTTCTCCTGTTTAAGCTCTGTACACGTGACCCTAATCATAGCTCGGTTACCAACTTCCTTCGCTCCCTCTTTTTTAATATTGTCTATGTATCTACATTTTCTTTTTAATACTTTTGTTGTATTTAGCTTCACGACCAGCCTATTTGTACCCGAGCCTAGGTGGACCCTGAGAGTTCATAAGTGGTGCAGTACCAGGTAAGTTGTTCGTGCGGAATGAATAGAACGTGCAACAACTGAACGGAAGAGCAATAAGTTTTCCGCTTCGCGGACCTGAGTAAAAAACTTCGTGTACCTAAATAGGTTAAATATAAAGACCGACTACGTGGGAATACTTCGGGAGGATGTAATCCCTTATTACGGATCGAAATTTACGTCAACTTATATTTGAAAAAAATGTCTGAAGCAGAGTCTTGAAAGAATCTTGCTCCACAGCCTTTATGCCAAAACTTTCCGTATGTTGGGCCGCTATACTTCTAAAGCAAATAATGTAGAATCGTTGTTCGAAAGAGGGATTCAGAAGAATGCTGCTCAACAAATGTTCTGTCATAACTTAACATATGTCCGGTAGCTGTACTTCAGAAGGAAACAATGTTAAATCATTGTTCCAAATGATACCTCGGAATAATGGTGCTTAGCAAAAAACGTTCTATAAAAATCAAGCGAGGGCTCGTCCGCTATATTTCAAGAGCAAACAACGTTGAATCCTTGTTCGACGCAGGGCTTTGAAAGAGGAGTGCTTAAAACCATTTCTGTGAAAATATAACATTTGTTCGGTCGCTGTACTTGAAAACAAAAACCAAATTTAACTGCATTTGTTTACTGTTCGGAAGGAAGATTTGATTGCGTACTTTGTATCGCATTACGATGACATTAGGCTGTGGTAAAGTTCCCTTCGTACATATAAACGCCCGTGTGTACGAGATTTCGGCACACGGTAAAGATACCCAGGTGGTCAAAATTATTCCGGAGCCCTCCACTACTGCGCCCCCCATCGCCGCCTGCGTTGCGTCGGCGCGTTAAATCCTACAATCAATCTTCGCACATATCTTAACTTGTCACCAAGAAAAAAGAAAAGACAGAAATACACATACAAACCAGGCCCAAGCAATTCCGTTTTTAACGTCCAAGAAGAAACGTTTACCAACCCAAACAGCGCGATTTTTTTGTTTGCTAGTGGAAATCGAAAGGATTTACTGCTCCTTGTTGCGCAGTACAGTGCAGACGATAACATTTCGAGTGAAGATAAAGGGAAACGAGCTTATTACTTGGCTCAAGCACGCGCGTGTAAGCAATTGCGGGCGTTTCCAAGGTCTGATTAAATTGCAGCACAACACTGAGGACACTGTCGACGTAAAACGCGGTCGCAGAAAGTTAGACAGCACCGGCAGTGAGTAGTGAAATTGATTAACAAAACATCAGAAAAAAAATGACGAGAGCCACGATATTTTCTAAATTAGTCGATAAAGATATTTCTCATTCACTGTTTTGAGTGCGATGCGCAAATGACGAGGGAGCGGGAAAAAAAGATCGATGACAGCGCAATTCTTTGAATAAAATTCGGCCCTCTTTCATGAGCAAGGTGATATACCCCAACACATTTATTGTTTGGAATCTCTTTTTTTTTCTTCAAGAAACACAATTTTTAAAAGGCATGCTTCGTGGGGAGCGCAAGTTAAAGGTAGCGCCTATTTCAAAGAGCGTCAACTTTGGCGTTTCGCCACCGCATTATGGCTGCAATAGACATCACTTTTTAATGAACAAATTCCCAACAGCCACCCTACGTTACATCATGACGCAACGATACCAGCCAAAAAATTAATCTGGTTCCTGGCGAGTAATGCTTACAAATAAAAAAGAACGATATTACAATAGCTGCCAAAATGCTGACTCTGAGAGCGAGGACGTATTCTTATCAAATCCTGTTATTGAGCGAGAATCTGTCACGTTGGTGTAAAATTAAAAAGAAAAGGTGAAACCAGCGTTCACCTTTGTCATATGTGTACCTGCGTAGAAGCTTTGTGCATGCCTGAATGAAAGAAGAAATTACAGGTGGAAGTTGCCTCTTATGATTGTCTCTAAATACAAAGCATTGTTCAGCTTAGGGAAATTATTCTTTACTACTCACAGGAATCGACTGATAAGAACATTCCTACAGGAAAGAAATCTTTTCGTCTAGGTGAGCTGTGCGAGCATTTGTAGGATTGGGATGGGGGGGGGGGGGGGAGGGGGGGGACGCTTGTTACGCAAACGACAGCCGCAATGACGGTCCGGTGTGATATGCTCGAGCCAGATATCAGCAGTGGGGTGCAGAAAAATCTTTCAAAATGCGCTTGTTGTACGAACTATAACCTCTAACACCAATTAGATGGCTTTGGCATGAATGTTACATGCCGGTATTTTGTGCGTGTGGATTGCGGAAAATGTTACGCTACATCCGAGACTGTGTTCAGTCCGAAGTCTGGCCTGACCATTACTCCCAAAAGCAGGCGGAATTTTTCCTATTACACCTGAATCATGTGCGCTTGAAATCTGGGAGCATACACCTGAAAACATACGCTCGTAAGTTAAGTGAAATTCTTCATTATGATTGATTGATTGATTGCAGGGTTTAACGCACCGACGCAATGCAGGCGATGAGGCGCACCGTAGTGGAGGGCCCCGTATTTGGGAATCTTTAACGTGCGCCGAAATCTCGTGCACACGGGTGTTCTTGCTTTTCGCCTCCACCAGGAAAGCGACCACCGCGGCCAGGAATCGAACCCGCGTCCTCGTGCTCAGCAGCACAACGCCTTTTCCACTAAGCCACCGCGGTGGGTAACTCTTCAGTATGTGACTTTAGTGCGAAGAGAACTACATTTCGACAATGGAGCTGTCAGTAAATATTTATTTCCAACATAAAATTTACATATATTTCTCTCCCAGTTTTGTTCATAGTAAACTTTCTTGTATTATTGTATTTTTCCTGGTGCACTTAAATAAATATTGTTACTTGCGAAACGCAGTCTTTAATAGCAAAAAAATATGAGTGATATCGTTGGTAGGTCCTAAAATTACTCTTAATGTGATTTATGATTACTGCAAAAAACTCCCTCCCGTGTAACCAGGATAAAGTTATCCAGAAGAAACAGCATTGTCACCACACAAACAGTGACTAAAAAGCTTGGCACTCGTCAAGAAACTCGCCAAGGATGGAAAACATAAGTAACAGCAGCAAGGCTGCCCTTGCAGCCAGAGGTGGATGATAACTTTCATTGCTGCATATTCATTGTGTTTTTTTTCTCGTTCTGATAACATAGACCAACATTGCTGTCAATGCAACAAAATGTTCACATAGCTTTAGGAATTCAGAAATATTATTTTATCCTAAAACTTTTCAAATCGACCTTATTCTATAATATTTCATATAAACTAATATGGTAAACAAAAATTGATTCCTTAATCTTGAGATTCAAATCATAAAAGTAAATATAGAGAGTAGCAGGGTTTCTTTTCTACTGTTCAGTCTTTGCCGCCACCGGTATAAGTTTACAGCAGAGTGGATTCTCTGAGACCGGGTATACGGGGGGAATTTCTGCGAACGTTTATATACGACCGCCGGCCTTTTTCTCACCGCAACTGCATCTTTTCTTATCGAACTGCAACAAAATACGAGACAAATAACGCGGGAAAATGCGAGTGGCGAGCCATAAACTGCGTTTTGAAAATACGGGCAATAGCGGACGCCAGCTCCTGGCGAACAGGGAATAATGCTCGGGGATCACTTCCATGTCTCATCGCCTTCAGAACGAGATAAACG
Source organism: Haemaphysalis longicornis (assembly GCF_048455015.1). Taxonomy (NCBI): domain Eukaryota; kingdom Metazoa; phylum Arthropoda; class Arachnida; order Ixodida; family Ixodidae; genus Haemaphysalis; species Haemaphysalis longicornis. The sequence goes on along the minus strand of NW_027526361.1, from coordinate 30,239,820 downwards.
TGCAGGGCTGAGAGGCGCCGAGGAAAGATTGGGCTGTGTTTGGCTCATTCACGGACGCCATTCGCGGCCAAGCAGGCTGAACGGAACTGCATTCGAAGCAGCTCCGTTTCCCATAACATCGTAGGCAGGTTGAGACTCGGAGTATTGATGTAGGACTTAACGGTGAAAAAAGGGTGTCGGAGGATTTCAGCGGTTGGCGCGGCAAAAAACGATCGGAGGAAGCGTGAATAGCGAAATAAAACCGACGAAAAATGGCACGTGATAGCAATCGAGTAATGGCTCCGTCGGTCGTCCACTGCGGTGGGTTCTGTGCAGCGAAGAAAACGCATCGGGTGCGCTAAAATATTTGCGTGCAGTGGTGGCGGGATCAAGGAGAGGTGGTTGCGGTCTGGAACTTTAAACCCGAACATACATTGTGTCTCTAAATGTAGCGAGTTCTCCGATACACTCTATGGTGTCAAGAACGTGATCGGCATTATCTCTGGGTCATCGCATCCCCTATGGGGACGTCAGGCGGGCGCATACCCGTCTTCGTAACCAATTGCGGCGTCGGACGCCCACATACCTGCGGTCGCAGCCAATGCATGCCCGTATTCGCCACCACATGACGTGTCGCAGCCAATGAGGACTTTAGGCCGACGCATAGGCGCATTTGCAGCCAATGGAATCAGAATTTTCGGTTGACGTTTCAGACGATGTGATTTTTTTTTTGTACCACCGTAAACAAGTCGACACCGATGCCGAATTTTCGCAGAGCGGACCATGTTAAGCAGTTGTCTTTGAAGATTATTTGTGAGCTGGTTAAAATTTAGTCTCGCAGCCACTCCCTGGAGGCAGACGCGTGAAGACATTACAATATGCATTCAGAGACATATCAGACAAAGCATTACATCACTATGCACGCAATAGACCGAAAGATCCGGATGATTGTTTTCTTTTTTTCGTTCTTACGTCCAACTCAGACTGCTGTTATTTTTCATGGGTCTGTCGGTGTCACAGGGTAAAACTCTGTCAACCTTGACTGATACACAAAGCAACCAACAGACATATGGGGAAGATACCGCATAATGCGTCCACTGCTTATGCTAAAGTTTGGAGTATTAAACGGCGAACAAAAACTTTTCTCAAAAAAGCTTTCGCAGACTATAGCGCCTATTTCCTCACACCAACGCTGACAGATAGTTAGGACCCAATCCTGTTAAAAACAGCCCGCGCGTGCGAAAGTCCTCCGTGCAGCACACACCCCTCTTTCCCTAGCCGGTACCGTACATACATCGAAAGCCTACACCCTATTCTTTGCCTGTCCACAAAGCAAAACTACAGCCGGACGCAAGTATACATGCATGTATATATACGTATGTTTGAGTGTATACATTTTAAGGAGGGGGGGGGGGGGGGAGTGCACATAAACAAGAAGCACGAAACGGAGAGATAAAAAAAGTGATCCTGAACGACCACCTACGTCACGTCGTGGAGGGACAAAAGTGGCCAGAGATTTACGTCGTCGCGTCCCTG
>NW_027526361.1:30174003-30238205 GCF_048455015.1 Haemaphysalis longicornis | reverse complement strand
CGTCGCGTCCCTGTTGGAAATTGCGTGCATCCCTCTCTTCCCGCTCATCGCCATCCGGACACTCTCCCGCGCAGAACAAGCGCCAAAATGGCCTGGCCGGGAGAGCAGCGTTAGGGAAGCGGAAAAAAAAAACTCAAAAACAACCGCAGCGAGACGCGCAGCAGTAGAAGACGACGACCACGATACAGATCCCGCCGTCGAGGAAGGGAGGACAGCTAGCTTTCTTGGCACGCGTGCGGCGGCAACAGACTTTCTTCGTGGCATCGTGGGGGGCCTACCTACACGAAAGTGCACCCCAAGCTAAATCGCGAGGGTGCTGGGAGAGCAATAAAGAAATAAAACGGTGCGAAGGATAAAGCAGCTCGAAATTCACGACGTTCAAACTAACAGACAAGGGAGGGTTGGTCGTTCTGGAGCGGGCAGAAAGGGAAGCGTTAATATGTTGACAAACGGTGACGGCGTTCTACAACGACGTTCTCATTTCGCGCCTGTGGAGGGTAAGGTTGAACAGGTTTTCTTTCGTGCTTTGTTTTTATATTCGTGTTTTTTCCCGCGCAAATCGACAGCGGCGACGACGCAACACCGCTCATGGTGCGGCGGAAATAGCCGCAGGAAACTCGTCGAAGACCTGATAGCTTGAACGCCAAGGAAACGAGAAGAGCATCGCGGGAGCGGATGGTGAGAGATATATAAACGGGTCGCGAAGGGAAAAAAGAGGCGGCCCAAGTTTATGGGAAGCTACAATTTTTGAGAGAGCTCCTTCGCAAAGGGCATTTCGATTCCGGAAGGCTGGAGTTAAACGGCGATAAATATCAGCCCGGAAGGCTTCCAATAAAAGGGGGCTGTACAGAGGGGCATTACATGCGGGCGCGAATGTTCTCTAGTGCCGCCGACGCCGGCGCGGAAGCGATGACTGACGCTTGGCTTGGAATTTGTAAACTACGTGCGGGATATCGCAAAAACGGTGTCCTCTTCTTAATCGACGGGCTACTGCTTGTGCTGACGCTGACCTTTGGGATAAAGGATCAGTATTTAAATAGTCAAGAGGTAACTTCTTTTCTACACTAACTCCGGGAAAAGAACCGCCGAAGTCGGCAGACAATCACTCTAACCGAATATAAACGATTGGAAGGAGACGTGGCAGGCCTTCGTACTGCAGTGGACACGAAACCGATGATGATGGTGGTGAGGATGATGATGGGGAGGGCGGGTGATGGCAACGATGGCGATAATTATGATGATGATTAGGATGATGATAAGGATGATAATAATAATGATTACCAAATTAAACAGACAGCACAGGTGTGTGAATTCTCCGCTGACAGTGGGAGGTACCGCGGCATTGCTATGGTGCTACAACATCACCGTAATGATAGTCATAAACCATCAAACACGAGGCGTGAAATATAATTTTTAGAAATGTCGCGCGTCAGTTAGATTCACCTCTTCTTCCACTATGGCATCCTCATTTTACCTAAAGAGCTCGTGCTAAACCGCAGTGCTCTTGTCTGGCCTGGCATAGCAAGCGAGTGGTCTGGCCGGAGGTCTGGTGTAGCAAGCACTGCCTCCTGCAGAGCTGACTTCTCCAGCCCACATTAAAAAGTCTCTCTCTCTCTCTCTCTCTCTCTCTCTCTCTCTCTCTCTCTCTCTCTCTCTCTCTCTCTCTCTCTCTCTCTCTCTCTCTCTCTCTCTCTCTCTCTCTCTCTCTCTCTCTCTCTCTCTCTCTCTCTCTCGCTCGCAGTAGTCTTGTAGTAAAGGTACGGCGTATGTTTAGAAGGACGTACAATCACGGGATGAGGATCCCTACCGATGAAGCACGTTCACTACCTGTCTCTTTATCCCGTGCTGCCCACAACCACACACAAGGCGGCGTATTGTCCCGATCCCTATGCACGGCAGTATCCGGCGTTCACTCAGCAGGTTCAGCTGGTTATCCCGGCGGATTTCTTTGGAGGCGCTGTGTGACCAAGAGGCACTCCACTTTAGAGGGCTATGATGCCTCTATTGTGTGAAGCAGTTGCGGCCAATTGCAGTCTTGAGCTCGTGGCCGGAGACAATCTTTCGTGCGTGTGAGTGGGGTCGTAGACCTCGCGTGCCATTTCGGGTTTAGGGACCGCTCGCCTGGAAAAGCAGATGCACCTATGAAACGCGATTGTGTTGGTTCTCTGTCGTCCTCCATTGAAGGTGCGCTGACGAAAACTGGAGACGCGTTGGCCCGCGCTCACATTTTCGTATACCAGAGGCGTCACTATGGCGGCCTTACCCATTCAGTTTCATACTAATATATATGTACTAGAGTTAAATCTGGCACCACTGTCTAGGGGAGCACCGCTTCAGCGAGCGTTCCGCCATGTACCGGGCAGGCACGTTCCACTTGTCCTTTGTATGGCTCATGAACAGGCCGGAAAGTTGTCTCTGGTTGTAAGAAAGCGAAAATATTACTGTAGGAGATTAATCGAATTGAATTTGCTATTATAAAATTGGAGCTCCAGAAAGAGTTTTTTTTTGTCAGGGAATATTCAGAAGCCTCATGCAAGATGAACAAGAAAATGATGTTACCTTTTTTGTTGTTTTCGGCTTCGAGACAAAAAAGAAGCCATGTGGCTAGCCAAGCCAATTAGGCCAGGAACGTCGCTAGCTGTAATGGCGGTGCCCACGACGGCCCGCGACTGCAGCGCCATATTTTCTTCTAGTATATATTAGTATGAAACTCTGCGGCCTTACCCGACCAACGGCGCAGGTACCGCACGGTGGCGGAAGGGAAGGCCATAGAGGAAAGAAAGCTCTATGCGGAAGTCTATGGATGGGCACCAGCACCGTCAAAGGTTATTAGCCAGTAGATCGCGCCACGCATACTGCAAGAAGGTATCCAAATGCGCGTCACTCAAATTGTGAAAAGCAAATGCGCTAAAATAAGCCAACAAAGAGACTCTGGGTGCTGGCTGTTGCTCACGCTTGGCCACTATCTTTTGGAAACAACGAGAGCCCTTCGACCATCCTGTGAGGGCTTTCTGCAGTATTCGGGAGAGCTTTTTTTTTTTTTTTGCACTCCTTGTTGAACGTAGCCGTGTTGCTCTGATTTTTTTTATGCATCTGCTAAGCCTCGCTCTTTGTAAAGAAGGAGTCATCATCTGTGGATGGTGAATCAGTCACGGAGCGTAATTGTTTTCTGGTCAGTGCTGGGCATAGGCCTCTTGTAGGAAAAAACCCTCGATATTATCATCTTTCTAAACCTCTCCAAGCCCAATAACCTAAAGGGAAGACCTAACTTTGAGATAAAACTATAGGCACGTTGCGCTGATGTTTGTCTCAGAAGCAGCAGCGCCGTTTTCTATATGCTGGTGGTTCGTGGGGTCATTTTTTGTAGGAAAGATGCCACGCATATCACGGGCTCGGTACGTAGCATTCACATTACGTAGTTCTCGGCGCCCTGTTGTATGCACCAACAGCCGGTATTATCTTGAGTCACGCACGGGAGCCCGCCCAAAGAAGGCATCTAAGGTAACGTCATGATAACAAGGCCGAGAAGAACGAACAGTTGAAGTGGCGTAGATGAAAATACGTTTGTTGTTGATATGGTAGGCGACAAGTCCGATCACAGATAATACAAATGGCAGGGAGGAACCAACGCATTCATCACGGCCGTCTTTCTTTAGACCGTGTCTCAGTGTCAACCCCATAGATCGTTGACCCGGTGTGCTGCAGGCAGTGGGTGATAACTGCTCGAGAAATCACCACTCCACTACCGATTCCCTAGCGCGTGCTTCAGGCAATTTTAGAAGGAAAAGTGCTGTGCTCACAGCGGCCTCTGTCCGGTGCAACTTGCCTATAGCGCCCCTAGCCTGGTGCCAAAGTATCGACCAGTACAAGCTTGTCTCGGTCAGGGCCTGTTGGAGACAAGTCAGAATTCCTCTTGTCGACGAATCGTCACCAGACTGGAGCTACCATTACCGCTATTTTCTCCGTGTTCTTCAGCCAAACGACTTCTTCTGTAAACCAGAATAAAGATGCTTGACTGCAGCAGCATTCTCCTGCCGGCGCTTCTTGTAACTGCCAAATTGCCCAAGATGTTCTTTCTTGCGCGAAACTGCAAGCAAACAGTACACTTGAAATCGAAATCTCAACCAACGAACTTTTGTGCGAAATAATGAAAGCACACTGATTACCTACCGGAGGTTCTATGACGCGGTGTTTTCCTATTTTTTTCTGGTTCACTGGGCGTCTTTTTTTGAAAAAAACTACGAAACTAGAAAAAACTCATAATGCCCCTAAAAATGCTGAGCCGAGGTCGGATAGCGTTTTCTGGAAAAGAGATTAAAGTGAATGGTCGCCGGACGTTGCTGTCGGAGTGCACCTACACTGACGCTTATTGAGAGCGACAAACCATGCATTATCGATTTTACGCTGGGTTGTTTCAATCTCGACCCACTCTTCTCTGCGCTTTCTGTACGGCTTTTTATTTCTGTAGTTCTTCCTTTCAAAATCCTAAACTCGTCTCTGTGAAGTTCACTTTATTCTTGTAAACTTAATAGTTTTTTACTGTGGCTGTCTTTTTTTTTCTATTTGTCATGCCTCAAAAGCTACAAAAATGTAGTGTGCGCATCAACGTTTATAACTTTCAAACATTAATTTACTTATTGTAGTTTTTCAAATTCAGTTCCGCGCTGTGCTTGCTTATGTTTGTAAGTCGCGACCCGAAATGAATAGGCGCGTGCGCAAATCTTTAAATTGATTTTTTCTGTTTTGTTTGGGTTCTTTTTCTTGAGCAAACCGTGCGTGAGCGCTGTTGTTGCTTTTCGTTTTTTTTTTTTTTGTTTTGGCTGAGAGGAGTTACGAACCATACTATTTTACGCTGTTTTTTGTCTTTTGCTAGGCTTTTTTTCGGTTTAGGCAATACATTTAGCATAACTCATTTCCATAGCCAGGCAATGCATGCAGGGGGTATTAATGAGGTGTTGCAAGTTTTTAATTGCTTTTGAAGCTCATGCTTTATTTTCTATCCGATTTTTTTTCTTATTTTCGCTATTTACTATTCATGTTAAACAAATGCGTTAATATAAAATTAAATTAGGTGATATTCTTGTTTTAAGCATTAACAGATTGGTGCTTTCGTTGAAAACTAAAACGCACGAACAAAACCGTATTATATAACCGAAAAAACAGCACTCGTGCTTTTTTTTCCCTAAATATTCAAAGAATCCCAGGCCATCTCCACTAGCATGAAACTTGGGGATGGGCGAAGGATGCAGTGTATAAGTGTATTCTTGGCGCCTTGGCACTATTGCCAACGGAGATGAGACCGTTGGGGGGTAGAGGTGTACAGCTTTGCTGTACAAGTCTCTTGTCTTTGAAGCATTAAGCGTTCTAGCGCGAGGTGTAGACGAGTGTCTCGGGGCTTTTTTATTACGCGTTATGTTGTAGCGCGAGGCGTAAACGAGCTTCCCGATGTTTTTTTTTTGTTTTTTTAGTACGCGTTACGTCCTAGCGCAAGGCGTAAACGAGTTTCCCGTTGTTTTAGTACCGTGACTACATGAGATGAACGACGATTACGACGACGATGACGACGACGATGACAGGAGACCCCGACAACCCCAGCCACTAAGGGGCTTTGCCCCTAGAAAACACGGCGGGTTTGAATAGGGCTGCTCAAGAAAAGCCACAACTCTTCTAATGCTACTAAATCAGAGGGTCATAAGGTCTTTTCTGCATAAAACAAGCGGCATTTAGCCGACATAAAAACACTGAAAACTTGCGAATATGTTTTGCCTGTGATCCATGGGCTGAACGACATATGGTAGCGGCTTTCATTCCTGGTGGTATTGGTAGCTTTTCTGGTTTAAGGGCACCATGACGACAAAATACTACTTTGTTTGAAATAACTAGCGTTTGGGCAGCTCACTCAGCGCCATTATATACACGACGGGCGTTTTATAATAAAAAAATGAAAGAAACGTTGACAAACGTTTGAATTTCGCGCTACAGGGATGTGTTGTAAGCAGGAGTGAATTAATAGGAACCAACAGTAAAAACGTAGTTTTTAGTGTGGTAACTGCGCGTCAGCATTTAAGTGATGCGATCAAACGGAACTAGAGACCCCACAACAAACGTCCAGTCATGTGTCTAAGCGATTGGTTAACTCGCCGACAGCCAATCACACGTACAGATTTTTGTGACGTCATAGAAAAGCCTCCGAAAAGTGGCAAGCGAGTCACCACTGCTTCACATGCTTTCCTTATTAGCTCGATTATTTGTTTGAAGTTAAATACACCAATGGTAAAATTGCCATCATTGTTATCGGGACAACGCAGTCTCTTTAACAAACCAAAATTGCATTATGTCTTCATGTCTCCTTTAAGCAAAAACCAAGCAAGCTAGTCTTTTGTAGCCATGCATAGGAAAGAACCACACGCTATATGGGTTAATTCGCAGCCGTATACCATTAGGCTCCTCATACGACCGTTCTATGTTCCGCGCTTTGAGTCCTTGATTTCTACATTTACTTACATGCAAAATATCACCACGGGTTAGCGAAGCTACACGAATAAAGAGCACAAACATATGTCGTTTTATGGTGCAAGATCCAGGAACAGGTCAAGAAACGGAGCCTAAATAACACTTGAGAATGGGTATTTGCAATCTCCTTCACTCACACACTACGAAATCCAAATAAAATAAAATAGGTTGCCTCAAAATAAATAAGGGAGGTGCAAATAAAAATTACGTGTACTTGAGGTAATTACAGAACGAACTAACGAACGAAAGAAAGAAAGAACGAAAGAACAAATGTGTGACCGAGGGAGAGTGCAAGGTGGCGAGAGAGAGAGTTCACACCTCTATTGGCCCTATGCCAATTCCTGACGGATGCCTGACCGGTTTCCGGAGCGGTTAGAGACGTGGTGAAACGCGTCGTTTTCCGCGCATGCGTCTGGCCCAACCAGCCTGCAGTGCGTGTCATTCCCGTTTTTCATCATCGCCATACACCGTTGCGCTGTTCCACCCCAACCCAGAATGTGACTATGCACGCAGCCTCTGCCTGCGGTGTTTCCCAAACCAGCTGCCATGCTTAAAGTATGAAAGGTGTGTGTTATTAAAGGTCGGTTCGATAGAAAGGGATACCAAACCATAAAAAAGAAAGCAGCGTGTACATCTTGGAGTCAACTGTTAGTATAAAAGATACCATCATGGGAGTAACTGGTGGGAGAGGAAGGGCAGGATGTGTGAGGGAGGAGAAGTTCGGGCTTAAAACCGAGAAGCATGTAGGCAGGAGGGAAGCGGTGGGTGAAATGAATTCGATTCAACAAAAATAAGTTACGCGGCAGGAAGAATGCCAATCGCGTCAAACGGGCTGTCGGCAGAGGTGGGTGAGGAGGAAACTAAAGCAGAGCGAAACTTTAGTTTCCTCCATTGTACGCTAATACGCCCTGCAGGAATGCGAACTTTCTCTGACGATGGTGAGGAATGATCGTGTTTGAAGGAAAGAAAAAAACACTTCCCGAGGCACGAATAAAACCTTGGTCCCTCGCATTATCAAGCCGGTGTCCAGCCGATCGCTCCACTTCGACATGGTGGACCCAGTTTGGAAAACTCAGACGACAACCAAAGAATCCGTCACGTGATGCCCTGCGCGACGTAAGGCTGTTAGCCACAAGACGTTAGGCCTAACTTCCCCTTTTTGAAGTTTAGAACGTTAGGCCTAACGTCAGGTCTTGGGGGTTTAACACTTCAAACCACTGCCTGCCCGAAATAAAAAGGTTCACTGAAAGCCAAGCAGCAGGTACTGATTCGCGCCGGCCACCCCAAACCTGAACGTTAGGCCTACGGAGTGCACACCCGAGAGTTACTTTGGGTATTCTAGAAAAGTGGTGTGTACCTCCAGAGTAGCATATAATCGCAGTGTGGGATTGACCAACCAAAGAATTCATCACGAGCAAGCGTCGCGTTCAACCATCGCCGTCGTTAGGAGGAGGGGTGCATGATTTTTTTTATACCTATGCATTTCAGATATCTTTTTCATAGCGCGTCCTTTTCCTCTTTGCCGTCACTCAGATGTGCACCTTAAGCCGTTCAAACTAAATTGGGTGCCACGCTTTGCTAGGTGTGTTCCGGGGTCATAACCGAATGAAGACGAGTAAGTGGAAGTTGGGGCTCATCGAAACAAAGGGGTGACCTGCTAGAACGATGGAAAGAAAACAGAAGACGAGGAGAAAAGTAAACACAGAGAGATAGAGGGTAACGCAGACAGAAAAAGAAGAAGAAGAAGAAGAAGAAGAAGAAGAAGGAAGGAAGGCCCGCGCCGCGGTGCGTGTATAACCACTTCGCGGACAGTTGTGAGAAATGACCTTTCAGGGCCCCTTGGAGAGTTCCTGTTTTACTTCTCCTATCGCGGTGAGGCAAATGGGACGGGAAACGTACTTTTTTTTCTCCTGCGGCCCGAAGCTGCCCGCGCGCCTATGCTGCTCCGGCCGCTGGCTTGACGGAAAGAGTTCCGCTCCCAGGCGGTGCTTATCCCGCGTTCGTTGGCCCACGTTTCTCGTGGAATACTCGGCGGTGGTTTATTAGGCACCCTAGAAGACATGGATAATATTTTGGTTCGGTTTTTTTTTTTCTGTTTTGCATCCGCTTTTTCCCAGATTGCTTAAGGGCAGCCTGCGTAGAATGTCGAGAAACTTCGTGCATGTTACAGGAAAAGCTCGTAAGAGATTGCATTCTCCTTTGCAGGAGTGTTTAACACATGTGAGCTCAGCCTGCTGAGCAAACAACTTTTTACTTGTTCTATGAAGCTTGAGAGCCCTCGAACACCCCCAGTCAAGTACAGGCTATTAGCATAACTGATTATTAATGTGTTTGTTATCTGGGTGTAAAAAATGGTATAAATTTGCCTTTTTTGCAGTAATCACTTCGCCATAGCGGTTAGTACGTAAGGAACAAATTTCGCAAAAGATTATTACTGAAGTCTTCCGCTTTTTTGTAGTACATTTTCGCCTCCCCCATGCCAAGAATTGAAGCACTAGGACAATGGGAAAAGCGAGTCGACACACACAAAGCGCTACTTCCAACAGCTTTATTAGCAGACAAATACAGATGTATATACATAAACACTGGCCCACGTCATAGTACAATTTCATCACGTCACACTCGACTCAAAAAATCCCCTTCTTTCTTTGATAACGCGGCAGACTCAGCACTAACACACTCGTGGTCCGCTTTCCTAACACTTCGGCTTATCAAAGAAAGAGCGTGATTTTTTTTTTTTTTTTGTCGAGTGTGACGTGGTGAAATTGTACTATGACGTGGGCCAGTGTTCATGTTATACATGAGCATTCCTCTGCTAATAAAACTGTTGGAAGTAGCGCTTTCTGTGTGTTGACTCGCTTGTCCTGTTGTCCTACCGCTTCAATTCTTTGACATGTTCTACCAACAGGCCCAAACCAGCACTCTCGTGAACTATGTTTCCACATCCAGCCTTCATAGCTATAGGTGGAGCGGTATTTTGAAGTGTAAAAAATATTTGTTTCTTCATGTCTGTCCAGAGAATGTTTGGCATTTGTTTTTGTTCAAGAACTTTCTTTGCCTTTCCTTCAAGTGAAGTTATTTCTCTTCGTCATTTATTTTTTGCGAAAAAGCATCCGCGGTTCTTAGGGTCAGTTACAGTTACCATGCATTCCTCTTCTGTGCTAACACGGCCAGTAGCCATTGTTCTTGCCGTATTTTATAATTAAACGCGATGTACGTTTGGCTTAAAGGAAAGGTTCATCCGTCCCTATACCAGTTCTCACCTCCGTCCCAGGACCCCCAATACTATCATCATCAGCATCCACTACTCACAAACCGGAGGATGCCCTCTTTCTCCCTGAAGCGAGAAGCGGAGTCATCATCCCGATCCGGCTCCTCATAAGTCGGTCATCTCGCTCCTCTATGCCATGGGAGGGATCACTGCCAGCTCCTTATTAGGAAGTACACTACAGTGAACATTCAGTGTACTAAGGAGCAGGACTTATTCAAAAGAAGCGTGATCCTGAAGGACAATCGAGCGCACTGAGGGACGTAATCATCATCATCACCATTTGCACGCACGCGCAAAAGGACGCCGAAGGCAACCATTTCTCACATCACGTGTCATCATGCTTAACCTCCTACAATGCCCTCAGAATAAGAAAGAACACTGATTTTTTGCTGTGGATTGCGCCAAAGCAGCACGAGCATCGGTCTCAATGTTTTTGGCTGCTTCAGAAGGGCACCAAGGTAAAGTATTGGTTGGGGGATGACCTTGCTCACTTTATTGACTTCTAGATAATGCAGGGGGGAGGGGGGAAGGGGGGGGGGGCGGCTGGCGCATTTCTCAAATTCGATGTCATTTTTCGATTGTAGTTCTTCAAATGAAAATAAAGGGAAATGATCACTGCAAGGATTTATGCAGACCTGCCATTTGTAGTGCTATCTACATGTCGCAAGACATTTAAATCGCACTACTAGTATAAAAGGTATTCGAAACAAATCCTTCAATTCCGGCTCACACTCTTCCAGAACTGGGACGGCACCGCCAGTTTTTTCATTGTTGCGTAGCGACAAAAGCATCTCCGAACTACACCAACTGAACACGCGCACAAAATTATATTACGGAGAACCAAAATGGCAGCTGTAAAGAAGGGAACTTGGCTGCGCGTGGGCACCTCTGACCTAATAACTTTTCGCCGGTCTATCGTGAACTTCGCACTAAGGCAGAGCACAGTCGCTAGGCCTCCGTGAATCCGGGCAACTTCGTACTCCATTGGCGGTCAAGTGCGGGGCTCTTCAATACCCCGCGGCCCGGAGCGGCTCGCTCATTTGACCCAGACCGGAAAGCGCGCCGGACTCTCTCGTCGCAATCTGTTTGTTTGTCTTGAGCGCGCAATCAGTCTTTCCATTGGAACGAGCCCATCGCGAGAAGCGGCCGACCCACCGGCGCGAGGGACCGCATCGGACACAAAGAGACGAGAAGCGCATTTGCATGCAAAGCGGTCCGGTCTTTGCATGCGCCTTCGCAGCCAGATATAACCCCAACCAAAATGGACCGCTCTAGCGGGCGCTGATATGCATACACAGCCCGCCCCCTCCTCTCATCGCTGGCACTCCCCCTCTTTGTGCACCTGCCTTTAAATCCCTCACTTTCGTTGCCCACCGGAAGAGCACTTCGTTCCCTACTCTTTGGCGTCGCCTTCTTTCCCTGCGCGGTGCAACTTTTCTCCGAAGAACACTGGCTCGGCGCGTGTAGCGAAGGGGGGGGGGGGGGGAAGAGGGGGGCGGAAGGAAGGATGAGGCGGGAGGATCCTGGAGCGGGATTAGCAACGCAAATGGCAGAGGCCCGCGCTTTCGCGGTGCTCGCGGTCCGCAATATAGGGTCGGCCTCCTTTTGTGAACCGGTGCAAATGTTTGCCGATCCCTGCCCTTCCGTGTATGTAAACGATCGCGCCCTTTGAGAGCGCCGCCACCGCTGCCGACGACGCGGTAAGCGCGGGGCCCCGCTACGCTCCGTCTGCTTCTGCTGCCGCCGCCGCTCGGAGGAGACGACGGTGGCGATCTCGTGCTCACGCGAGCACGCTATATTTGCGCTGCCTCAGCGTGTTGGGATGCGGGGAGCAACCGAAAGAGGAGAACACGGAGAAGAGAGAGGTGGAGAGTGTTGGGGTGAGAGAGAGGGGGAGGAACAGCGCTTCTCGTCGTGTTTCTCGGCGCTAAGCTCCTCGGAATGGTTAGAAAGCCGAGCGGGTGTGGTCAGCAGAGTCACCACGGTCCCGAAGCCTCTCTGCCTCCTCGACATCTCTTCTCGCCACTCTGCGCGCCCTGTGGAAGACCCAGCTGCCGCACGCAATGCGTGAAAGTGGTGGCGCAGTCATCAGTGCTCCTCCATCGCCGTCGTTTGTTTCTTTCGTCTTTTTGCTTTGTTCTGTGCGGTTGATTCTGGCGGAGCTCGGACGCCGCCGGTGTAACTGACTGCTCGCTGAGAGGTCGCTCGGAGATTAGACCTAATGCGCTTTCACTGCCTGCCGGATTATTGCGTCGTCATTTCGGAGCGCCGTTTTGTGTTGTTCTTTCGGCTACCTATTCTCGGCGTCGGCGCGTGCCTATGAGTTTGTCGGCCCGTTCACGCGAGTGAGGACTGGGCGTGTTGGCGCTTCGCTCTCGTCCCGGGTTTTAGGCCATGCAGTGCCGCTCTCCCCCCGATCCCAGCCCCGGCCGTTACATTGCAGACGGCGCTGTTTGTCTTGGCCAGAGTTGGAGTCGGCGAGTCTCTCTTTCGCGCTGCAATCGCAAGATCGCTGGGGCGTGGAATCACCTCAATTGGTCGAGCACCAGAGATGGAAAAGAAAGTCCCCGCGGCCGCTGATTAGTTGCTTGACACGTTTCTGCGAGTGGTTCGCGAAGATAAAGACTAGGCTACTATCAATCGTTTAGTTTCTAGTGCGCAAGCACCACTGAGCGTTGAACGCTCAGCTGCTTTACGCTCACTGTATGATATCTTGGCAGTTATGACTCGATTCCGAGAGTCAATGGAAAAGGCAAATGATGGCGATCAAGCGATAGCACTCGGTGAGTCTCCTAAGTCACACACGTGACTTTTAGTCCACACGTGATGTTATAGTTAACTAAAGAAAGTGTTAAGAGAGGGTTAAAAATATTAGTCGTGTGTGTGCACGTGGGTGAGTGTGTGTAGGGGGAGGGGGGTGGAGGCGTGTGTGTGTGTGTGTGTGTATGTGTGTGTGCGGGTGCGTGCATGCGTGCGTGTGGGAGTGGGAGTGTGCGAATGCGCGTGCGCGCTCGTGCGTGCGTGCGCGCATATGTAAACTAAGGACGATTTGCTAAAAGTAAACAATCACACTTTCTCTCAAACACACACTATAATGACCAAACAGTAATGCGCATTAGAATTCTACCCAATCACAGATCATCCGGTTGGTAAGCTTCTCCAATTCCTTCACTTGTACAGATTCAGGAAACGCAAAGGAACAAAAAAGACAAAACACAATTAAGTCAACTTTTCTTCAGTAAGCAACAATGCGGTTAACATTGCCTCGTTTACTAATCGGCTGCTTGCTTGCTGATAAAAACTTGTGTTCCTCACACCTGTATAATGATCACTCGGCACTCCAGCCGGCACAACAAATTTTTGGTAGAAGCGCGAACACGGCCGTCCCTCCTGATCTCGCTAGGCCTACAACCCCCGCACCCGCTTCCCTCTGTGGCTCGCAGGAGGGGCCACCCCTGTGCCGGCGACACCCGGGCCTACGTGAGACCGCCCGAGAAGTCCGGCGCCCTGACCTAGGCCGCCACTGAGCGAGCGAAGGCGCCGCGCTGGCCACTCCACGGGAAAGAGGCGAGCCCGGAGAAGAAGACGCCACCGCCGCACCAGGGCCGACCGGCCCCGACATCGAGCAGCACCACTATGAACTTCACTGGTACGTGCATGCCACCGCACTGCGCACGGCAAGCTGGCTTCTCCGCACAACAACAAAGTTCCGCTATTTTATATCTCGCGCTATATCCAGTATCTCGCTGAAATCGCTCTATCCGCTCTTAGGAGGAGGATGAACACTTATTAGAATGGAAGGCAGTAGGCTCATTTCAAGAGAGGGTTGGTGGCGTGGGAGGGGGGCTCCGTAGGGGTATGAACCAACGAAGTAGACATATCTGTGCGATGAGGGCAATTTTACCTTGCAGTAGAGCTAGTTACGTTTCATTGTTGCTATAGCAGTGAGAGGCGGTTATTCGGGGAAGGTGACCTTTTGGCAGGGCTGGAAAACTTCGACAGTTCGATGAACTTATGTGAAATTAAATTTGAAGATGTTGGCAACGCGAGCTGGTTACCTCCTCGAAAGAAAAAATGTTTTTTGTTACAAAAGTAAGAACAAAGATAAAAACTACTGAAAATCTGCGGATGAAGGGGTCGCTTTGTAACAGTACGAAAACGTTCGCCGAGTAATGGGGAATGAGGCTTGTAAAGAAAAAATGGCATT
This sequence comes from Haemaphysalis longicornis, assembly GCF_048455015.1. Lineage (NCBI taxonomy): Eukaryota > Metazoa > Arthropoda > Arachnida > Ixodida > Ixodidae > Haemaphysalis > Haemaphysalis longicornis. Next base: position 30,224,214 of record NW_027526361.1, on the reverse strand, counting down.
CGTTTCCGCCAGCGAAGGACACAGCAAATTTACCCTAAAGAATACATGAAGCGGTGTAGAAAACCACCGACAACATAACGTGCTTTGCGCATGACAACATTTCAAGTCTGTGGCTGGCCAGTCCTGACGGCGCCTTCCCCAATTTCATTCGTTTCTTTTTTAAGGCGGAGTTTAATCACCTTGCACTGAAGCAAAGAAAAAATCTTTTAGGCTAACAGGCAAAATATTTAAAAAATAGGGGTTTAATCAAATGCGTTTGTGCGAGCATAGCATTTCTCGATGACAAAAACTCAGTACGTCCCTTCGGCAATTAATAGGAGAGTTTTTAACTAAAATTAAATTCAAACAAACTTTTAAGGTTTACCAATATGAACAGGCAAATAAAAAGAAACCTGTATCTCATAGAACGTGCCTCAGGTAGGAGCACACGAAGTACGTTGCAAATATAACAAACACGAAACGACGCGAATGGGATTATGCTCAATAATAAGTTTCAGTTTGCGATGGAGTTACGTGTTCTTAAAATTACGCGGTCACTTCTAGTTTTTCACGCAGATATATAATTATTTCTCATTAGCACAGTTTTGTAATGCCATTCTCTCTAGTTTTACGCGATTGTTTGTAGCTTTCCGGAAATATTTTCTGCGCCATACCTGCCGGAATCTTTGTTTTATTTACTTTTAGCATATAAGGTCACCTCTAACTAAATTTGATACTGAGCAAAATTGCATTGATTGGTCTTGTTTGCCTTCCATTTTAAATTGTCGCAATAGATAGAATGCGGCCATTACTTTCAGGACGTGCGTTTGCATTAATGCGCTTACTGTTCCCTCGGCACGCGCTGTGCTGTTCCGATATAATGATTACAGTGCAAACGTTGCCCTTCGCGTTGGAGAGCGGGGGGAAAGTCAACACTCGGGAAAACGGGTGCGGATGGGGACATGCTTCTTTGGTGATTTTTCTTGCCTTGTACTAAACTCCCTGATTTGTCCAGACAAGAACAGAAGCAAAGAAAAGAGAAAAAATAAGCAAAAAAAAAACGAAGAAACCATTGCGTCGGTGTCGTTTCGCAGACACCGAGAGTGTTTATATGCCCGTGAACGACAGAACATAAAAACAACTGCGACTTCGAAAGCGGAGCGATCAATCTAGATTCTGGAAATATTGCACCATGACTTCATGCGGCCCCCGGAAAATCGTTGAGCGACTGTGTTTGCTTACGGCGATCTTTCTTTTTACCATGCCTTGCTCGCCGTGCTTCGCCAGAATGTTCTTTACCGCCATGGGGTTCAATATCTGCCACGATCAAGTATAATCGATTAACATGGCTCCTCTCTCAGGTTTTGTTTTTGCTCCCTGCGATATTTCGTCATGTGCTACAAATTGCAACATTTTTACCCTCGGAACCAACGTTCGTTTTGCTTTATTTTACAGTTATTTGTCTGTTATATCACGGTGGCCGGGTTGTCATGTTGTAACTAGAGAGCTGGTTGCTAAAATGGAGAGAGAAATCACGCATTTGATCATTCCTAACGTCATCATTCCAACCTTCAAATATTCCAATCTTTTTACCCCATAATGGTTACAACGACGGACGTGAATACCTTGGATGTACGAGTTGCCTGTTTCAGAAGCCCGCAAACGTGCGTTGCAAACTGCATAGTGTTCTCTCACTCCTTTGCTACGTCACAAGCCTACCTTTGGAATTCATAACGATGCCCCCATACATTTGTAGTTTAGTGTTTCCTCACGGACAATAAAGGTTTACCCCCCAAGCGGGCAAACCAGAAATATATTTTAGTTTTATCCCCTCAAACATTTCCTGCGACTCGTTAGCACTTGACAGAAATAAAAAAAAACTTACTTCACAGAAATAAGTAAGAGACACAAGTGGGATTGCACTAGGGGTCAAACATATCCTCAAAGCACAATGAAAACAAAAAAAAAAACCCTGACAAGTCCTTCCGACTGTCCACCAAAGGGCAAAAAAATACGATTGTCCTCCTGGAAAGTTCTCGCCGTTACTTCGCCTCCATCAGGACTTTCTTCTCGAAGTCTTTCAACAGGATCCCGTTATCGATACCACGAGCCTGGGGGGAAAAAACAAGCGAGAGATAAAGAAAAGCAGACAAGCCGCCGGAGAGCGGTGAGGAAACTGTCCGTCCCGACAGCGTCCTCCGTTGGCAGCTGGCGCACTGGACGTCCGTCGTACGGAGCGTATAGCAGCGCTGAGTCGTTAACGGGGTTCGCAGAGCCGGGCATCGATTCCGTGTCCCCTTATAAGGCATGGGGTGACGCAGAAAGGAAGATGTTTCTCCTGCCCACTTCAGGAAAAGGAAGGAGGGAGCAAAACGGCCGCCGGTGTCGCCTTCTTGGAGCCCAGGCGGTCGCCAAAAGGCCTGGCTGCATTCCGTCTCAGTAGTTGAATGCAGCACGTCGGTATATGGAGCTGTGGTCAGTGGAATTGACACGGCAGTACAGTTCAGCGCTCGTCCCGTTTTTCCTATTCTGTAGTCGCGTTCGAACTGCGCTGCGACGGCGAACCAGTACAGTCGTTTGCGATGTTTCTCTTCTGGACAGGAATCGAGTGCAGAAAGGCCGATGCGTCAAATCGGAGGCCAGTAACTTGATATGAATCATGAGTTGGTGTCCTCGCTTTTGCCTGCGATCGTTGCTACATACCTAACGCTGTTATTCCGCAATATTTAATGCACCAGGGAAACCCAGTATAAATCATCGGTATTAGAGTATCTGCCGCCTCGTTGGGAGGAACCGGGCTGTTCCACGTCGTCGTGCGCATAGCAGCGTGGCTGTACACAAAGCGATTAGCGCCTGCTTACCAAACAACCAATACACTTTCCCAATGGTAGTTTCAACCATGACTGAGTCGTTTTAGAGCAGATACTTTAACCTGCAGTTTATCTGCCTGCCACGACTTGATTTGCACGGAACAAGCTAGTTCATTTCCCCACATTTCGTCTAATGCGCTAAATAGTCGTCTTTAGAGAAAACAATTTCGCCGGTTGTAACATTATTTTAACTTGATTTGATTTCAGGTCCTGGAACATACTTTGCAGGGCAGTTCGTTCATTCTCTTATCAACATGTGCCGTAGCGTGGGCTGTGTATTATCAAGCTCCTGAAGATTTATTTAAGGCCACCATACTTTCAGTTACCTTGAGCAAATGGGATCCCCTTTTTCAGTTACGCTTGACTGTCAGGGACACGTTGCCGCGGTGTACCGCACTGCCACCAGAACTGAGCCAACAACTGTTCAGGGGCGGTATTCTCGTAACTGTCCCTTTTGAAAACGTCCCTTTTGCGTCCCTTTCATCGTGACGTACTTCCGGTTAAGAAGTGGACCTTTGATTCAAATACCGTAACTGTTCTTCCAAACGAATTTTAAAGAACTGAAACCGTATCAGAGTATCTTTTATGCGTTTATTGTTCCGCGAGCGAACCAACAATAAGGCGACGAAAAATCGTCTGCTCCAAATCGTCTGCTCCGAGTTGCCACGGCTCATAGCTCCGCCGTGCTTGCATGGCGTCACATCCGGGTGTTCGCTTTTACCAATCAGGGCTCGCTCAAAAGGGACACTTTTGAAAGGGACACAAAAGGGACAAAACACGGGAATACCGCCCCAGAACTTTTCAAAAGTGGAGTTCAGATCATCCCTCATATAGGCTGGGAAAGGGGAAACGGGAAGGAATCAAGGCTGCCTGGCACGTAAGGACTGTGATAACATCGGATGAATAACTGTTAGAAGAGGGTGTTTGCTTAACAATGCCATTTTTTAAAAAAGTAGCTGTCTGGGCTTGTTGGTATGGACGACCTAAATTGAGTAGCGCGAAGAATATGGCATGCCCCTGTATGCACCCTTGTCTTCATTGTTTAAGTAGTGCGGCTTGTATTACTCGCGTGCAATTTAAATAAGTAGCATTGAGTAAATACTACTATGAGTAGTATGTGGGCTAGCTCCCCAAATCATTTTAATCTAGTGGTTGGGTTAGAGATGAAAACGAATGAATAAAATCATGAGCCTCTCCGCTCTACGAAGGTGGATGACCAGCGAAGTTGTATAGCACGCCACACACAGGTGACGGAATTTTGGCGTTGGGTTTAGTAACACCACCGAAGATCGCGATGGAGAAGCGGACAGCAAGCGGCGATCTATGCAAGACAGGCAGACAGACAGACAGAAAGATTGATTTGATTGATTTGTGGGGTCTAACGCGCCGACGCAACGCAGGCGATGAGGCGCGTCGTAGTGGAGGGCTCCGGGTTAATTTTGATCACCTGGGGATCTTCAACGTGCGCCGAAATCTCAGACAGACAGACAGACAGACAGACAGACAGACAGACAGACAGACAGACAGACAGACAGACAGACAGACAGACAGACAGACAGACAGACAGACAGACAGACAGACAGACAGACAGACAGACAGACAGACAGACAGACAGACAGACAGACAGAGAACAACTTTATTTCGCCACAGCTGAGGCGATTAGGCCGGCGACGTCTTGTCCGTCGTCCGTCGGGCAGCGGGGCCCCTTTTGGGCAGGGGTCCCGTGCCGTCGGCCAAGCGGGCCAGGTCTTCTTGGAATTGGGGGTTTGGGTCACACAGGGCGGGCTCCCAGCGCTCCTCTCTGGTGATGGTAGGAGCATGGGGTGGGATCGGTGCCTGGATAGTGGGATGCTATCACGGGCCCATATGATGTGGGATAGCGATGGGTGAGGGTCAGAACAATATGGACATGCGTCTACGTAGGTGTCAGGAAAGATCGCAGGCATGATGGCAGAGGTGGGAAACGAGCGGGTCTGGCACTGGCGATAGATGACCGCCAAGGATCTGGATAGAGATGGGTGAGGAGGTGGAAAAATGGCACGCTCCAAGCGGTAGTGGGCGAGGATGTCCCCGTATGTGTGCAGCCCGTCCCGTAGAGTGAATATCTCACTATCGTTGGCGGCGCCATCGAGCCCTCGGAAGACCAAAGCTCGAGCAGCATTGTAGGCCGCTGAGTTTCCAGGTAGCGCGCTATAGAAAACTTTTTTAAGACGACGAACGTCGCTAAGCACATGGCGCAGAAAAATAAATGGCCACCATGCCACCAAAATGGAAAATTTCAATGAAGCACATGGTGCACAGTTTGTTGAACGTTGCTGGGTCTGCCTCACGATATCCTGTCTCTCGATAACGAACTTCCTCCGCCATGAGTCGGACGTCGTATGCACATTAAAGCAAGTTAGGCCGTGATCAGCCGCTCCTCAGCGTTATTCAGTTTTGGCAGATTGTCTGGGATGGGAGGGTAGAACACAAATGAAATGCGCTGTCAGATGCTGGATTTATTATTGTGATCCATCGTGGACGACTACCACCACTTCGGGAAGCCAAAGGAAACAAGTCACACACGTGATTGAAGCGCGGACGAAGAGAAGCCACACTCTGTTTTTATATATTACTTATAGCTTCACTGTAAAATGAAGAACATTTCACCGATTCTTAAAAACCCATATCGCTATCTTAAGCTGGAATGAATCCCACGTCAGCAAAAAAATATTTTCATAAAATACCACAACAAAGTGCAGCCAAAATTTACCATACTATTCTTGCAACAAAATTAATACTTAGAAACGGAATTTACGAGGGAAATTTGCATTGTTGAAATTTTTTTAGATGGGCTGAAGTTAGCTGTCAGTTGACTTTCTTAAAATTTGTTCGGGCGCGGGGAATCTTGATGGTGTTGCGGTATGAACAATCTCACTACTGCCCCCAATGGAGCATAGCGGCATAATTTCCCTGCGCATGCGGCTTTAATCCCGACCAGCTGATGTAGCTCAAAGACTTGGGCGTTCAGTGGCTAAGGTAGCGTGTTTGACTGAACGAATCAGCGGATGCTTTACAGGTTTACAACGTTGTTGTCAATGGCACCTCAGGCTGAATTTTTGTTGTCCGTCGCCGTCGTTGTTGATGTGGACAGGAAGAAATGCAAGCAAACTCCTCAATCCGTCGCTTCTAAAACGAATGAGGAGCGGGTGACAGAGGTTGTATTTACTCTTCTCAAGACGGGAGGAGTAATGACGTTAGTGTGGAGAGGGAGGGTCCGTTGAATGGGAGGCTTAGCGCAAAAAAGACAAGGACGGTGGCAAACGTGACAGGCGCCTGTCACGTTTGCCACCGTCCTCGTCTTTTTTTGCGCTAAGCCTCCCATTCAGTATGTACCAACTCGCCCAACAGCACGTTCTGTTAAAGGAGGATCCGTTACTGCCTTTTATGAGTGTGCCTTTGAATCGTCGCTAATTATGCGAACAAATGATGGTCAACTTCGCTGAGTGAGTGAGTGAGTGAGTGAGTGAGTGAGCGAGTGAGCGAGCGAGTCTTATTGATTAATGACAAGTGCATAGAGAGCTGCGAATAGACATTATGCCAGATTTTGCTTCAAAATGCCATCCCCAACACACGTAGCTTTCTGTAAAGGCAACTCTGGGCACTGCAGTCTGGGAACCGACCAGATGAAGACATTTTTAGAAGCCCACTTATTATTTGCACGCTGGATTGTGAAATCAGGACTTGTGTACAAAGCCCCACCTTGGTCAACTTTCGCCACAGTGCACATAATTTCTGGGACTGACTGCGCCTCGTTTCGAGGAACAGAAGAATCACACACACACGGGGAAGGGTTGGGGGAGGAGCGACAGAACGGAGGGCATCCTTCTTTCCTATCCATCCTTTCTCCCGTTCCCTAATGGCGCTGAAATTTAATAATCCCTTAGTGCTCGTTTCCGGCGCCACCGCTAGAACCTCCGAGACTGACATTCGTCACTGGGAGGAAATCGGAACGCAGCCGGAGATTAGGGACCCCGGCATGCCGCCAACGATGGACGACGGGAAGGAATCAGAGAAAAATCTAGGAAGAAACAAGTCGGACACAAAGAGACAAAACCAAATTTGAGCAAAACTCAAAGAAATGGCAAAGACATCGTTGCTACGAGTGTGAACTGTGAAAGCCGTGCGAGGCGATAAAGAAACTTTTCACCCGAGCGATGGCGGCAGAGTCATCTGTCTGCAACGCACATTTTGCCTTCTCTAGTTTCCTGGGAAAACACCTTATTTCTGAGTTGTTTTGTTGTTGTTGTGATCAAAAGGAGATCAAGGGAGTAAAACGATAGCTAGAGGCATGGATACACTCAACGCTTCCTCGATTTCTCCATCTCACAGGGATCAAGACAAAGCGACTGTTTTGCTGCACCAACGACACATAAAAACAACTGATTTGTGTGCTAGATTGCAATGCAAAATCCTAGAAAGAGTACTCATACTTACTTTCATGAAGCTATAACACGCTGCGGGTCGCCTTGTAAAAGATTTTAATCCTCTCTAGTATCTAAAAAAACCAAAAAAGTTTGTGCAAATTTCCGGTAGGCAATTAGGATACGTACGTGAAGCGTTTGCGACACAGAACAATCACAATAGCACATGCGGCTTTAATCAACTGCAACAGGCCCCGCCTCGTGTGGCCTGGAGATACCGTGACGCTTCCTTATTGGAGCATAATTCCAGTGATTTTTTCAACAGCGAAGCTGTTTAGCAGATCCTTTGGGTTTGGTGTCCGCAGTTAAAAATGCAAAGAAAATGCCTAGCGCTCGTGTGTACGTGCCTCACGGCGACCGCCCAACGTCCCCGGCACACGTTTGTCAAGCCAAGCGTACCCACTTACAGAGGTCGGCCAAAACTGGCCAGAAAAAAAAATAACTCCAGCGTTCGCTGTAATCACGACAACACTTCCTCGGAACGAGATAAATTCCAGACTTCGCCGTAATCGTTGCAGGACTTGCTCGGAACGAGAAAGACACGTCATAGCGGGAGCCCCTCCAAGGTGATGTCCCATGATTATAACTTAAAAAAAAATGAAGGAAGCTCCCCGTTCAGCAACAGTGATGGAGTAAAGGTCGTTTTGGCAGCGAATAAGAACCAAATCGGCTACAATCGTGGGCTTAAACCGTCGTGATGGTCGTGAAGCTTCGCTACTCTCAAGTCTTACGCGTTAGTGTGAGCTTCCTTTATTTTCTTTATTCGCGTTTCCCCCTTCGCTCTGGATGTCCGGGTGCACGAAGTTTGGATTCAAGGACGTACGGATCAGTTACCCGAGCCTTCTTGCAACGCGAGCCGACCCCGTCAGAGCGTATCAACGGTTCAGTTGGCTGGAAGATATCCTCACATGTCATTCATGTCGACACTCGGAAGAACAACCAAGTGAAAAAAGAGTGATATGGTTTCGTCCCTCTTATTCCTGTGTACATCTACCGCTTCTAATTCTCGATTGTCATTCATTCTTTAACAGCGGAGATCTTTAAGCTTGAGCTCTGGCCATTCCGAACGTTAACAGAAAACTTCGCTAGGCGAATTGGAGAGGTTGAAAGAGCTAGGCGAGGAAGTGTGAGTGAAAGGGGCGAGGAGGAAACGAGCTCATGAGCAGGTGTTAGGGAGTGCGTGCCTCAAGGAAAAAAAATGACCGGGCATCTGCTTCTTTCGTTGCAAATGTCGACAATAGACGATAGTCTTTGTCGACATTTGCCAAGTACACGCCCCCCTTTACTTTCCCGCTCACCTCTCATGCTGTTGCTTTTCCATCGCACTCCTCCCGAGGTGAAAACAATAAATATTTGCTCAAGTCGATTTAAAGTTAACGCGCCTCACTGCTACAGGCCGAGTTCCTCGATGCCAGCGCTGCAGTACGGTGGAGACGCGCGTGAATCGAGGCGTCCAACTTCAACGTTTATAGAACCACGTTTCCCTACTCCACGTGCGTTCCAAGCATACCGTGGAACCTATCTAGTGGAACCATTCGTTGCTGTTGCCGTGTGATTTCTCAAATGCCGTCAGGAGAGCGGGCAACAGCAGGCGACGGTTTTCTGCAGTAGATGTCGAAACCAAGCATCCATGAATTTTTAATAAAGGAACATTGAAAATATTACTTATATATTGATGTTCTGCCCTATGTTTGCGTAATTTCTGGTTCTTGTTCAACAATGTTTACCAGTGTAAACATTGACACCGGACTTAGCCTTTTGGATTTCGCTTTGGGTATATAAGACTATTGCGCATACTTTGTTTCACTTTGGCCGGGTGGCTGAATCACAGCCGTCCACAGGCTTAGCTGAAGCATCAGACTCAACTTTAGCGCAAAATATCTCAAAATTTCTGCACGAATACTGTTCAAACTAATGTGGAGGACTTAAGCGCCCCTTTCAAATGCAGAGGAATGCAGCAGTTGTGAATAAATTACCTTAGGCCAAGGCAGGAGGGGACGATAAGTGGGTAAAGCATTGCTCCAGCTAAGACGGTACACGACTGTACAATCGTTCAGCTTGTTGATTCCCGTTAGTTGTCAAGTAAGTTCCATGGAGTTTATAGGAGCTCTGATGCACTAATTTGCTTGTTATTTCCTTTCCTGAATGCTTCATCCTCTCATGTGCAACGTGACACCTGTTCGGGGAGGGTGTGGTACTCAGTGATTCTTTTCAGCTTTTCGTAAGCGTCTTTAGTGAATGTATAATCACACGAATGCATTATTTCCGAGCGACGCACGCGCCAGATTCTAGAAAATATCTGTCCGTACATGCGTACGAACGTTGCCATTGTACCACTAGCATAACCCTCCGAAAAAAAAAGGGGGAGGGGGGCGAATCAAGAGGTGTTCGAAACACCAAAGCATGGTGTCGCATCATGATAATCCGTCATAGCGTATGGCTCAATATCATGCCAAAACGGATGGCACAAAATAATGGACTTACTCCATGGAAATGGACTCCATGAAGATGCGTACCTCCAAACTGCACGCGGATGCATTTTAGTTTGGGCTCGTGTGTCCCATCAAGGTTCTGACGAAAAAAACGCGGGGACTGGAACGAAAAAGGTACCGCGAACCGCTACAGTGATCGCCTTTGTCAGCTTTCCTTTTATAATCGTGTTCGTGCTATTTTTTGCCATATTAGCAAGTAGAAAGTTCAAGCCTCAGTTGAATCTTATTGATCACACATTTTGCCTCAAACCGAGTTGAGACTTTGGTTTAACAGTACCATTTCCGTTTTACGGTTGTAAGCCGAGCATGGCGACCATGGCTCATTTCGCCCTAATAGCTCACCTACTTAAGCTTAGCTAAAACCGACGCTCAAGCAACTCTCGTTGAAGTTTCGGGATGCTTTCTCTGCCCATTATCCTTAAAATCCTCCGCATTCTGCGCCCTGGGCTTTCCACAGCAGCCTTCGGACACCGACAACCGGTTTTAGGCAGGGCAGCCGCTTAATTAGACCGGCTTGACTTGACTTGACTACGGCCATAAGCCGCAGCACTTGGAAACACGCGCGTGTTTCCGCACACTGATTCCGTGGAAGCAACCCAGGAGGAGACAGTACTAGAATTAATGGTGTCGGGCACATCCTAACATCTATTTCGCCCTGGCATTCCTGAAAATGACTGCGCAGTTCACTGGGCGGTAACATCATGTAAAAGGCACTGAAAGAGCTAACTTTCTTGGTACTGCTAGAAATGAAGGCTTAGCACAGTGACGATAAAGACGGTTATTAGGCGGTGTGGGAGGGTTCTGCTGTGTCAGCAAACATATGTTTGCTCAGTTGGGACTATTCTAATGTATAAGCCTAAAGGCGACACCCCCTCTCCCCCCCCCCCCCTCCATCTTGTGCTTCGAGCGAAATTTTAAGCACATTTACTTAGTGTACATTGAAGGGGGGGGGGGAGGGGGGTAGAGGAGACCTACGTTTCACGAAAGGGCTGAACTGCAATGAAAAAATGACATTTTGAGCTACATTTTTACTTCGGAAACCACGTTTTCTGCGCGTACGCTCTGCGAACGCACACAAAAAAACAAGAGCTATTACACCACGCATCATGACACTCCAATGGGCAAAGCGCAGCACAGCTACGCTGCGTCTTGACAGCAAAGTGAAGCGTTGAACTGCAAGTTCAGGGACTAAAAGCAGCCAGTTTTATAAATGTTCAAAGCAGGGGAGCTTGAAAGGTTGGTACACATACAGATGGTAATAAAGATAATGTGAGGAAGGAAATTTATCTGGTTTTTCCACCCTCCCAGATCGCAGTTTCTGGGCCGAAAGTTCTCACGGGAACTGCGGTTTGTTGAAGAGGGAAAGCATGACTTCTCATTGAGGTTTAGTATAAGATTAATCGCAATGCAAGAGAACAAATAGTATCGACATTTCGTGCTTTGCTTTCCGAATCCATGCAGCTGCCTGTGGAGGTGCACCACTGAGGGGACCACCTTGGGCATTTTAACATGCTCTGAAAGGTTGAGTACAGGGAAATGTTTGTATACAACACCTATCAGAAAAGCGCCCTCCACGGCCAGGCCCGCATGTTAAGCCTCACGGCAAGGCCCACCAGATCGTGGCAGTACAACCACTGGGAATACGATAAAGACTGCACGAGCTGCCGAAGAATGTACATAACCATAAATAAGGTGCAATCGAGCTCGTTAATATGAATATGTCAGAAGCAACAATAATGTAAGATGCCGTTTTAGGGCGATTTAGGTGAGCCGTAAAGAAACATTAAGCGGGGGGTGGGGTGTAAATCCCATGCTTGCCTTCAGCGCTCTCTCAATTTTTAATGTACGGACTCTGCTAGTAGCATTCCCTCGTTTCTCGTTTTTAACGTTTCTTGTTTGTCTTCTTCCTGCCGTAGCCCTAATGCCAAACATTCACCACTCATCACTGCAGTCCCCCCCACCCCACCCCTTCCCACACATCTGACGCAGCAAACCTTGTCCCTAGCAGGGCTGACCTCATTAGTTCCGATCAAAGAGCCCCCTCCCCCCTCTCCCTTTATCTCTCTGTCTCTATTTCTATTTATCCCTCTATCTCGCTCCCTCTCCCTCTCCCTCATTCTCATCTATCTATCTATCTATCTATATATATATATATATATATATATATATCTATCTATCTATATATCAATCAATCTATTAATCTATCAATCAATCAATCAATCAATCAATCAATCAATCAATCAATCTATCTATCTATCTATCTATCTATCTATCTATCTATCTATCTATCTATCTATCTATCTATCTATCTATCTATCTATCTATCTATCTATCTATCTATCTATCTATATATATATATATCTATCAATCAAAAGCAATCAATCTATCTATCTATCTATCTATCTATCTATCTATCTATCTATCTATCTATCTATCTATCTATCTATCTATCTATCTATCTATCTATCTATCTATCTATCTATCTATCTGTCTGTCTGTCTGTCTGTCTGTCTGTCTGTCTGTCTGTCTGTCTGTCTGTCTGTCTGTCTGTCTGTCTGTCTGTCTGTCTGTCTGTCTGTCTATCTATCTATCTATCTATCTCTCTCTCTCTCTCTCTCTCTCTCTCTCTCTCTCTCTCTCTCTCTCTCTCTCTCTCTCTCTCTCTCTCTCTCTCTCTCTCTCTCTCTCTCTCTCTCTCTCTCTCTCTCTCTCTCTCTCTCTCTCCTTGATTGAAACGAGAGCACGGGGCTCATCAAAATTGGCAATAGTAGTCAAGCTGCTCTCGGCGCCCCTGAATCGGAATGATGGCGGCAGATTAGAATAGCAGGATCCGCTTCTCCGCGTGCTCCGCTAACCACGTAGAACGCGGCCCATATAATTAGTGGCGCTGTACGACTACAGCCTCGTGCGTTGCTCCCGCAGGAGAGTTGCTCCGCTTCGAATGAACCGCTCTCAATTTGGCAAATGCAACAAGACATCGATCGACCACGCTGCTCGCTTCGGGGAAGCAAAAGCACTCGCTTGAGCGTCGGCCGGGGAGATTGCTCTTCCGCCCCCGCCAAACAAAAGCTCCGGTACGAGAATTACACCAAAAGAAGCGCGGGGTGTGTTGTAGAGCCCGCTTTCTGCCATGGAGCTCGCCTTCCTTTTGAAACGTCACTGGGCTGCGCCGGTTGCCATTCTTTGTTCGTAGGATCGCTTTGTGGCAGGGCTTACGCGAGTGAATATGTTTGCGTTTGTTCCGTCTGTCACTGTCAGAGCGTCGGCAAGTTCTGATTGCAGCTTTTTATTTTGGACACGGGTACTTTGGATATGGAGCCAAGGGCATGAACCCGAAGTTTACTTAAGTGCAGGATATCATGAAGCTTGTTATTAAAGAGCTGCTGTGAAAGAAAAGCGAAATTGGAAGTTCATAACACGGCGAGAATGTGTACCAGGTTTCTATGGGCACGCTACTAGGAACCAGTCGCAATCGTAGTGATCGTGTTGTATTTTCAAGCGATAATGGCAAATGACAACGGTAACCGGGGATACCTGAGAATCATCTACGCTCGGACGTGTGTTTACTATGAGGTCATTACGATCTGCTTAGCTTGTGTGAATTGCCCAATATATAAATATAAGCACACTCCACCAGGCACTTTGCTGATTTGTCGCTATAGTTCCAGAGGCGGACGGCCAGGTTCTTGTTGACGGTCTGCGTTGTTGTACCGCAGCTGCCGTTGTTCTTGAGTGTTGACTCCGGTCGTGCGGTGAGGTGGAAGAGTCAATATTGTAACTTTTTTAAACCACTATTCGATTAAGAGCATGGCGAAACACAGCAAAAAGAGTTGCAAGAAAGAATCTAACATGACATCTCACTCCGATAAGACAACAGCACCTGCTGGCCACAATCAACGCACTCAGTCCTTCGTTAAGCAAAATATCTCATCCGTCAACGCCAAGCATGTGCCAATAATCGACGAGTTCAAGTAGACACAGACATAACTTACAGCCCTGCCAGACCCCACCTAAAGCTGCTACAATATGTGTGTCTTCCGCGTGCTCTACGAAAGCTAAACATTTATAGCACCTGTTGGAGATAACGGTAGTGCTAGTGCCATTGACTGTTTTTGTTCAGGCCCAATCGACTGTTCTAAGCAGGACTCACCTGTTAACATTGCTATAGAACTTGCTACTTCGTCACCCACAGGATTAAAAACCATCGTGAACCAATGCGAAAAGTTCTGCCGATATATGAAAATGCTCCAGACGGCCTACTTTGCTTATTTTGCAAATGTGGTACTTATGCGCTGAAATAAACAAATAAAACTCTGCCTTGATAGACAGCTAGCGCCACGTAGTGAAAACAAGATAAACGAAACTGTGTTTCTTGTTTACTATTTATTCGAGTAAAGAAGTGACATATGTCTCAAAGAAGCAAACTAGGCCGTTAGGAACATTTTCATGTATCTGTTAAAAAAATTGTATTGCTACACGATGCTTTTTATTAAGCCCGTGGTTCATGAATGAAGCCCGTGGTTCGTCCCATAGGAATGTGTTCAGGTGAGTCTCCCGTAAGGCGGTGGCTCAGTGGCTAAGGCGTTGCGCTGCTGAGCACGAGGTCGCAGGTTCGATTCCCGGCCGCGGCGGCCGCTTTTCTGATGGAGGTGAAAAGCAAAAACACCCGTGTGTACGAGATTTCGGCGCACGTTAAAGATTCCCAGGTGGTCAAAATTAATCCGGAGCCCTCCACTACGGCGCGCCTCATCGCCTGCGTTGCGTCGGCGCGTTAAACCCTACAATCAATCAAGTCTCCCGTAAGACTTGCATGCATGCAATATTTTATTTTAAATCGCGCGCTTCAGACCGGCGAGCGCGTCGTCACAGCCGGCGTCACCCATTCATGTAAGAGGGATGCTAAAAAGGCAAACTGCACTTTCTGCACATTTTCCTTGTGTAAACAAATAAAGAGACGATCAATACCCTATTTTCAGCAGCGTGCGCTGATATGGTTCGATGAAACGATTTCTTACTACACTGCACCTCGGTGTCATGGCACCGGACGTCGGGTTCCTGACTACGCGATCACACCTGCCGGGTTGCAACGCCCTCCACTCGTGTTTGCGCCTCAACTTGAGTCGATGCCGGCAGTGGTTGCGAAAACTACTCGTGAACCACCCAGGCGGAGGGAATTGCCATTCCTTCCCACACATTTCGCTTGGCGCAGCAAGACAAAGCAAATATAAAACTTTTGCCCCCCCCCCCTCTCTCTCTCTCACTCTCCTCGTGGAGTGCGAGCTGACCAGCTGAAGGCTGAGTCAGGAACACCTGATCGCACGGGCCAGAGTAGTGGAGACAGATCGCGGTTGCTGGACTGAGAAAATGCCACCCGCCTTTCTTTTAACTCGTTAATTTTTCTCGGCTCAAATACGTTTTCACACTCACTCAGTCAGCCACGCGATCACTCACTCACACAGTAACCTACACATTTAAACTGTCACGCACTCAGTCACTCACACTGTCACGTGCTCAGTTACCTACTCACCCACTCAGTCACCCACTCACTCAGTCATCCGCTTCCTCACTCAGACACTCAATCACTCTTTCAGTCGCTCACTCACCCGCTCCCTCACTCAGTCACCAATTCACTCACTCACTCACTCAGTCACCCACTCGCTCACTCACTCACCAATTCATTCACTCAGTCGCTCTCTCACTCCCCCACTAATCCCCTCACTCACGCAATCACTCACCTACTCCCCACTCACTAACTCCCCCACCAACCGACCCACTCTCTCACCTACTCAGTCACTCACTTAGTCGCCCACTCAATCACCACCTACCTGCCCATCCAATGACTCACCCACTCCCTCGCCCACTCACTCACTCACCAACCCACTGAGTCACTCAGTCACCCACTCACTCACTGACCCACTCACTCCTCCAGTCACCCACTCGCCCACTCACTCACCCACTCACTCTCTCACTCACTCAGCCCCTCAATCACCCACTCGCCCACTCACTCAGCGCTCACTCACTCACTCACCCACCCACTGACGAACTCACGCGCTCACTCACACACTCACTCTGTCACCCACTCACTCACTCTCTCACTCACCCACTCAGTCGCCCACTCCCTCATTCACTTACTCACCCACTCGTTCTCGCGCGTCTTCGTTCTCGCTCGTCCTAGTCCCTAGATTGAACCTCTATCACAAAAATGTCTTTGTCGCAAAAGGCAATTTGGGACGGACAAAAAGATAGCGAGGAAGTTATCATTAAGGGGTGTAACTTCAATCAAACGTTTTTTTTATCCTTCCAAACTTACACTTCTCTTTCGTGAGCCTGCAGGGTCACTAACTAGCGTAGAACACGCTAAAATAAATATAACACGCTGAAATAAAACCGGCAAACTTCCTGCCTAAAGCGCCGCAGCAATACCGGAACTGTCACGACCGCATGGTTGAAGAGCTACAGATCCAACTCAGCCAACCAGTATCTTTTAAGGTGGATGAAAACTCTTACCCCCGGAGGTCATTTTTTTTATTTGTACATTTCGTCTTCGTGCTAATTCCGCCATCATTTTCGACAATCGGATCCCCTGCCCGTGCTGTCACATCACTCGCACGATGCCAAACATATCTGCTTACAACGTGTTCCGCGTATCACACGCTCACCCGCCGTCCGCTACAATTCATCGCAAGCAGCGTATACGCACACACGTGTCGACTGCGCATTCAAAAACCCCGCGCTCTGTACACGCGCCAGTACACGCGCGCCGCTGTGACACGCGCAACGGCTCACTTTATCCGCCCGTAGCGCGAGCCGGGCGAGCTATTGAGCGCGGTCTGACAAATCGCGGTGGCGTCATTACAGAAGCGGGTGACGACTATGATTCCTCGTGGGAAGAAGCGTCGCGCCGTTGAGACACCCCCTTCCTCTCCCTCCCGAGCGCTCTTGCCGTTCCGAGCGGCGCGCAGCTGATGGAATCGTCCTTGCCGGAGGGTATTAGTTATGGGTATCGACGGGCCGTTACCATGGTGACCGGATGAAAAAGGGCGCAGGGGCCTCACTCCGACGCCTCCACCTCTTAGCCACGCTCGCTTCCTTTTCCTCGCCTCCAGAATGCACTCGCCCGCTCTGGTTGTGTTTATCTCCCACGGCCCTTTCGTTGGCTGCGCAGCTTTGCTCGCGGCAACCTGGTTTAGAGTTCGTCGAAGACGCAAGGTGTGCGCGCTTTCGTCTCTAGCCTCTTCCCCACCGGGTAGCAACTGAGCGATGGATTATCTCGCTGAAAGGAGAAGAGGCGCTTCTCTACGTGATTTCCTTCCATCAACCTGACGCTTTAAAACAGCAGACGATACGTGCAGCTTATGGTCGCGTAATTTGCGCTCAGATATGGATGTAACATCAGCCATTTCTATTTATCCTCCACCAGCACTGGCTGGTCAAGAAACCGCTATTTCGATGCATTGACTACTCCTTCAACGCGTTCTATATTTTGTTGTATATACCTGGTTGACGCCAAAGTGCAATTGTAAGTGACATCACTTCTTGAAGTCCCGTGGTAAAAAGTAACGTCGCAGTAAATGTCAAGTTTCGATGTTCTCCTTGATGTTGTTGAAGATGATGATGATGATGATCTGCTTTGGTGCCTGATGGTGACGGCACTTGATGACACGACGACGATGGTTGATGGAGGGTTTTTCAAAAACTGTATATTTACACAGAAGATATATACAGCATACTGACAAACTGAAGATAGAGTTAACAAAGTAAGAAATAAAATGGGGTTCTAGGTCAGCTAAGTCTTTGTGCACGCGGCACCCCCGTCAGCGACGGACCCTGACCTTAAAACTACCCAAGTGGTGAGATCCTCCCTAGCCTGACCTGGCTAGCCCGGCAATACGCCGGCCGTGCATAGCACATTAAACCTTGAGGATTCGACCTCGAGACCTCCTGTCTCGTGGTTTTAATGGGTTACTTAGGCCCCACCCCCGATGCACAGGCCAATCAGCATCCCTTGGCGATCTGATTGGGCGGGTTACCACATCCGGGTTTAAACCGCGGTGGGCAACGCCCCCCGTAACCCTGAGACATCGGTCACCCTCTCTCACAACAGGAAGAAGGAAAATATCAAAAGCAAACCAAACACAGCAAACACTAAAAAAACCCGCGAAAACAGGTGCAAGCGCCAAGGACACGATTCCACGAACGTGGTCTGCATGCCTGTTCCCACGCATCTCGTCCGAGACAGGACAGCTATTCAAGCCAGCTGAAACCCATAAACATCCGCCTTGACGACCCGGCGCGTCCCAAGATTCTCCGGCGTTGACAGGCGATGCCCCGTTAATTGGACCGTGGGCCAGAAACAGCGCGTAGGGACAAAAGGACGCGGCGGCCGGCTCAGGCGTCGCCTCTGCCGCGCCCATCCCGGGCCGCAACGCGCGCTCCCTCGCCCGCCTCCGCTCCGAGCGCGCACTGGCCAACAAAAGGAAAGCTATCGCCGTAAATCGGCCGCTGTCTAACCCCAGTTGACAGCTCCACGCTCCCCGTCTCCAGCCGCTCGACGGACCAAATGATTTTACAACCCGCTAATGGAAACTGCGGTGGGGCCCGAGCCAGCGGCCGCCATGCCCTCGGGGTTCCATTTGAGTCGCCAGGCTACCAATGTTTTTCCACGGCTACACCACGCACTTCGGCCAAAACGACGCGACAGCGCAGCTGCGACCCCAGACAATGTGTCCTTCCGCGAACGGCATGACCCAGAGACCGCTTGCTCTTAACGAGCTGGCTGCCATAAAGTCATTCATTCCCACTTCTCGGAACCGCCGCTTCCCACGCGTTCGACTTTGCAGCGTCGCTGGCGCCTGGAACCCTTACACGCCCGTCACAAGATTCACGTAGGGGCCCACTGGTCACTACGGGAATAACACCAACTATTTACAAGACAGGCGAGAAAAGCGGCAATGCAAAACCACACGTAACCCCTCCGCACAAGGAAACTCCCAAAATCCTTAGAGTTCCACAAGGAAGGAAATGTCTCCAGCTCAGCACATTGTTCGTAACTCGACTTCGAGTCCACTGCGCCCCGCTGATCACTGGCACGCACGCACACACCACTTCCACCGTTGCCTCTATCAGCAACGTGGTCGGTCACTGTTGCAACCCTGAGTCCTCCCTCCCCGTCACCCAGTCACGAGCACTGCCGTCCGAATCCCAACATGCGTTCGGAACCCGTGACAACGCGTCAGCATTGTCATGAGCGCTTCCCTTTCTGTGCTGTACAACGACATTGTACCTTTGTAGGGCTAGCGCCCAGCGCGTTAACTTGGCGCCGTGAGGCGTAGTCAGGGTGAGGAACGAGAGCGGGTTATGGTCGGACACCACCGTCACCTGAGCGCCGAAGAGCCAAAGATCGAACTTCTTCAACCCCCATATAACCCCGAATGCTTCCCGTTCGATTGTCGACCATCTGGTCTGCGTGGGAGAGAACTTATGGCTGGCGAACGCTATTGGGCGCTCAGAGCCATCTGCAGCACGCTGCGACAGGCAAGCGCCCACTGCAAACGCGGAGGCGTCAGTGTAAAGCCAAAACGGCTTGTTTTGGTCTGGCGTTGCAAGCGTCACTGCCTCAGAAAGCGCTGCTTTGAGCCGTTTGAACGCGCTTTCCGCTTCGGCGGACCACGGTATCTTGTTAGAAACCCTCTTTCCCGTCAGTTCTGTCAACGGCCTCGCCACCTCGGCGTAGTTCGGAACGTAGCCACGGTAATAGCCGCATAGCCCCAGCACACTACGTAGTTCTTTTTTAGTAGTTGGTGCTTGCAAGCCCTGTATGGCCGCTAACTTTTCTGGGTCTGGCGCATGCGTCCCTGATCCTACCACGTGCCCTAAGTAGCGTATAGAACCACATGCGATTTGACACTTCTCAAGCTTAACCTGAAGGTTTACCCGCTCTAAGGCCGTGAAGACCGCACGTAAATGCTGCAGGTGTTCCTCGAGCGTCTCGCTGAATACCGCGATATCGTCCAAATAGGCGCAGGCGTACTCGGAATGCGGCAGCAAGAGCTCATTCATTGCTCGCTGAAAAGTCTGAGCGGCATTTTTGAGACCGAAAGGCATAACCCTCCACGCGAATTGCCCTCTGGGACACACAAACGCGGTTAGGAGCTGAGCCGATTGCGCCAACGGCACCTGCCAGTATCCCCTCCGGAGATCGAGTAGAGTTATGAAACGTGCCTTGCCTACTCTCATTATCAGCTCCTGCTGCAGGGCCATGGGATACGCGTCCGCTACAGTGCCGGCGTTCAACCTACGGTAGTCCACGCATATCCTCAATGAGCCGTCCTTCTTAGCAACACATACAATTGGATGTGCATGTGGGCTCTCACAAGGGAAAATCAAGTCTCCCTCAAGGAGCTCATCGACCTGCCTGCTCACCTCCCCTTGTAATGCGGCGGGTACGCGGTAGGGCCGACACGATTTTGGGGTGAACCCTTCCTCTAACAGAATGGAGTGTTCCCTCACCTTGGCCATTCCTGGTTTGTCCTTAAACAAGCCCTCGTGCTCTGCGAACACTGCTCGAATGTCAGCTCTGGCTCTTTCCTCCAGATGAGCTGTCATGCTTTCTGGGAGGACCATGCCACTGGAACGCTCATCTGTCAGCCGAGGCGCATAGTCGACCTCACCAAAAGCCCCGTCCTCGTCAAACATAACACCCACTGTGCTCACTCTGCTTTGGTAGGGCCGCAATTTGCTGGCATGCACAAGCTTTCTCCCTCCTTCTGGCATTTCCACGAAGTATGAGTGCTCCCGATGCCCTCCGACGACCGTGCCGGGTCCTTTCCATTTAGGAAACATTTTCCCGGGGCGCTGATCGTCGAACACCAAAACTGCTTCGCCCGCTTGAAAGCTCTTGTACGCGGCCCGTTTATTGAATTGGCTCGCGTAGGCGTTTTGCTGCTTCCTGCTCATTAGCTCGGCCGCCTCGGCGGCGCGATCTAGCCTCGCCATCATGTCTCTCATGTACGCCGATGGGGACGGCCCTAGAGCCGCCGGCACGGTGCCCTCTCCTTCCCACATGCGCCTTGCCACGGAGAGCGGGCCGCTTGGCGTTCTCCCGTAAAGCATCTGAAAGGGTGCAACCCCCGTCGTATCGTGCGGGACCTCCCGATAAGCCCACAACAGGAACGGGACGAACTTGTCCCAGTCCCTCCCTTCTTTTTGTATAGTGTGGGCCAACATGTTCTTAAAAGTGCGGTTCCACCTTTCGACGGCTCCGTTACTTTCGGGGTGTCCCGGCGTCGAGAACCTAGGGGAGCAGCCCAGTTTTCCCAGAAACTCCTTCGTGAGCTCCGCGGTGAAGTTAGTTCCGCAGTCAGATGCGATAACCTCGGGTATGCCCGTCCTGGTGAACACGCTCAACAGGGCGTCGCAAGTCGCCCTGGCACTCAAGGAGCGCATGCACACCACTTCCGGCCACCGTGTGCACAGGTCGACAATGCACAACGCGTACCTGTGGCCCCTAGCCGACGGCGGCTCAAGTGGGCCTATCACGTCGACATTGACCTGCTCGAAAGGGTATTTCGGCCGCACCAGTGGCTCTATAGGTACACTGTCGGAGTGTCGGAGGTCTGCTCTTGTCTGGCACCCGTGGCAGCTGCTGCAGTAGCGCCTAATCTCGTCTTCCATGCCTGGCCAAAAAAAGTTGTATTTTATCCTGGCCTTTGTTTTACGGAAGCCCAGGTGACCCCCCCAGTTAGACTCGTGAGCCACCTGGAGCACTTCCTTTCGCCTACCCTCGGGAAGGACGAGCTGCCTCACCGGCTGCCCCAGTAGCTTGTCTTTGTGGTAAAGGAGCCCTTCGCGGATGATCATTCCTCCCTTTCCTGTTCTGCCGTTTTTCCACGCGCTTTGCAAAGTCTCGTCGCTTTGTTGCGCCCTCCGGAATTCGGCGGACGCACTACTTTCGCCCGCCTCTTCCAGGCCCGATTGTTCTCCTCCGGCATTATCCTCCCTGCTCTGACTGCAGCCACCCTTCGCGCCTATCTGGGAAACCGCAACCCGGAGCCCTTCGATTCCTTCTCGCGCCTCTCCGGCCTCGCGCCCCGCCAGCTCGATCTCCGCGCGCGCGGTCGCTTCCTCCTCGCCCACCGTTACGAGCCCTTTCATGTCGCACTCATTTGTGAGCGACTCCCACGCTTCTCGGGAAAGCAAGCAATCTGTTCGTGAAACGAGCTTGTCAGTTAGCGCGCAGAGCACTGGCACTGTCTCTCTTATCTCGGCGAACACGCCCGTCTCGCGCGCAATGTTTAGGGGCACCACCGCCAACTTGGCGTTCACTTTCTCCCCAAAGGCGGAAACTAGGCCAATGGTGCCATGCGGCTTAACTAACTCCGCGGGAACGGCACTCTCGCGGAGGACCGTGATTTCTGCCCCCGTGTCGAGGATCGCGCCGATCTGGCTGTTCAAACATTTCAGAGTGACTGGCTGCAGCTCACTGTGCGCGCCCTTGACCCCCTCTGTCGCCACCCGCGCCGACAAGCTGTTGTTGGTGTTGCTCGGAGCCTGGCTTGGCTGCTTTTTTGTACCGTGCGGGCACTTTGCCTTTTGGTGACCGAGAGCCCCGCACGCGAAACATCCCCTTGGCGCCCGCTTATCACCGAACTGTTTCGCGGCACCCTGCTTCGGCGGTTCTTTAGCTCCCTTCTCTTGCCGCACATAGGGGAACTGGGCATCCTTTGCTTCTGCTTTCTTGGATGCGCTGCCTTTCCCCTCCGCTTCCTCAAATGTTTGCAAACGGGCCGACAAAGCGGAAGCTTTCTCCCATTTGTTCCCTTCCTGCAACGTCACGTAGCGCAGTGCGCCTTCCGAGAGGTTATTTTTGAGCTGATCTGCTACTAGTAGCTCCACCAGCTCATCGAACGTCTTCACCCCTCTCGCGTCCAGGTAGAAATTGAGGTAGCTCTGAATACGCGTGGCAAACGGTCGCCACCCTTCGTTTGCCCTTTTCCTCGTCGTGAGGAACCGCCTGAGATACTCTCCTGCTGAAAGCTTAAGCTCTTCGAGCACAGTTTTCTTGAGCGTCTCGTAAGCTTTGTGTTCCGATGGTGTGAGGCGCGTCGACAAAAACTGCACTTTTTCCGCTATTAGCGGAAAGACAATTTGGCCCCACAATTCCCGTGGTACCGCATACGCCTCCAGTGTGTTCTCGACGGACTCAAACCACACGGGCACTTCTGCCTCTGTGGGAAATTTCGGTAGCGCTCCCGCCAGCAGCTTCGAAAAGTGACGGAGCTCCGCGTGTGCGTCACGGCTAGGCGGCGTACCTGAATTCTCTCCCGCGCCTGTTCCGGAATTTCCTTTTGCTCTTGTCACCTCGAGCTCAAGCTCGAGAGCTTTACAACGCTGGGACACCAGCCTTAGCTCGAGCTGCATCTTTGACATCTCAGGGTCAGATGAACCTCCCCCCTGCTCTCGATCCTCGTCCCCGCTCATCGTTGCAAGCCTACACTTGTCCGGGTTTAAATGCCCGAAACGCGTGTTCATGAAACACCAAGACTCAATGCGGACAGCAGTGCTCGCCCCTGGGTGACAGAAAAAGGGGACTCACCTTCGGATGTGTAGTCGCCCGTCGCTTCTCCGTCTTTCTCCCGGTGGCTTCTTTCGCTGCTGCTCGTCGCTGCACTGTCCGTGCCCAGTCTTCGGTGTCAGCGGTCGCTCTTGCGATGCGCCGCTACCCCAGCAGTCTCTCCGATGACGTGTCAGCGGTTCCGTCGATGATGCTGGTCCCGGCGAGCTGTCGCTCGCTCGCCGTCCCGCTGTCTGCCCGGGCTCCCGGAAGACGAGGTCTTCCCCACGTTGCAGATGCGGCTCTTACTTGTTCTTCAGTCAGTAGTCGCCCTCCTTGTTGTCGTGTGTCGCAGATCCTTGCCGACTGCGCCAGTAAATGTCAAGTTTCGATGTTCTCCTTGATGTTGTTGAAGATGATGATGATGATGATCTGCTTTGGTGCCTGATGGTGACGGCACTTGATGACACGACGACGATGGTTGATGGAGGGTTTTTCAAAAACTGTATATTTACACAGAAGATATATACAGCATACTGACAAACTGAAGATAGAGTTAACAAAGTAAGAAATAAAATGGGGTTCTAGGTCAGCTAAGTCTTTGTGCACGCGGCACCCCCGTCAGCGACGGACCCTGACCTTAAAACTACCCAAGTGGTGAGATCCTCCCTAGCCTGACCTGGCTAGCCCGGCAATACGCCGGCCGTGCATAGCACATTAAACCTTGAGGATTCGACCTCGAGACCTCCTGTCTCGTGGTTTTAATGGGTTACTTAGGCCCCACCCCCGATGCACAGGCCAATCAGCATCCCTTGGCGATCTGATTGGGCGGGTTACCACATCCGGGTTTAAACCGCGGTGGGCAACGCCCCCCGTAACCCTGAGACATCGGTCACCCTCTCTCACAACAGGAAGAAGGAAAATATCAAAAGCAAACCAAACACAGCAAACACTAAAAAAACCCGCGAAAACAGGTGCAAGCGCCAAGGACACGATTCCACGAACGTGGTCTGCATGCCTGTTCCCACGCATCTCGTCCGAGACAGGACAGCTATTCAAGCCAGCTGAAACCCATAAACATCCGCCTTGACGACCCGGCGCGTCCCAAGATTCTCCGGCGTTGACAGGCGATGCCCCGTTAATTGGACCGTGGGCCAGAAACAGCGCGTAGGGACAAAAGGACGCGGCGGCCGGCTCAGGCGTCGCCTCTGCCGCGCCCATCCCGGGCCGCAACGCGCGCTCCCTCGCCCGCCTCCGCTCCGAGCGCGCACTGGCCAACAAAAGGAAAGCTATCGCCGTAAATCGGCCGCTGTCTAACCCCAGTTGACAGCTCCACGCTCCCCGTCTCCAGCCGCTCGACGGACCAAATGATTTTACAACCCGCTAATGGAAA
This sequence comes from Haemaphysalis longicornis, assembly GCF_048455015.1. Taxonomy (NCBI): domain Eukaryota; kingdom Metazoa; phylum Arthropoda; class Arachnida; order Ixodida; family Ixodidae; genus Haemaphysalis; species Haemaphysalis longicornis. Next base: position 30,199,465 of record NW_027526361.1, on the reverse strand, counting down.
CTGCGGTGGGGCCCGAGCCAGCGGCCGCCATGCCCTCGGGGTTCCATTTGAGTCGCCAGGCTACCAATGTTTTTCCACGGCTACACCACGCACTTCGGCCAAAACGACGCGACAGCGCAGCTGCGACCCCAGACAATGTGTCCTTCCGCGAACGGCATGACCCAGAGACCGCTTGCTCTTAACGAGCTGGCTGCCATAAAGTCATTCATTCCCACTTCTCGGAACCGCCGCTTCCCACGCGTTCGACTTTGCAGCGTCGCTGGCGCCTGGAACCCTTACAGTCGCCGTAAGTGGCGACACGAGACGTCAGTGGAGCGAAGTGAAGCATCGCAGGGGCTCAACCAGAGGGCCATGTGACGGAAGAGAGGCGGAAACGATACGAGAATTCTCTTAATCAATATGGCAATCAGACCAGTAGTGCGGTTGCATGTACAAGCACGAAAGAACAATGTTATACAGGTAGCGACTGCAAGATAATTTCAAAGTATTGCCACGTAAGTACATGGAGTACTTGGGATACACTAACACAGTGCAGAAAGTTAAAAATTTTCTGTTCGTCGACAGCGTTATCAGAACTAATTGTAACCTTTACAACAGTTCGTTTTCTTTCTTTTTTTTTTTTTTTGTAGCGGGTTGCATCTTACCGGAGCGAAAAATAAATGCTTTGCATATTGTGGTAGCAACCATATTGGGGATGGAAGCTAGAAGGACATGCATTTTAGGGTTACCTGGATACAAAATCAGCTATGCCTTTTGATTTACTATTTTATTTTGTGAGATCACAGTCAGCGAGGACAATTGCAATCACCAATCGGTAGAGAAGTCACTCACCACACATCTGCATACAGTAGTAAGTAAGGGCTACTGTTTGCAGTTATAATTCCCAACCAAGTTGGGAATTCCGAAGCTGAGTTCACGCCGAAATTAGTCATTTTGAAAACTACCATATACAATGTTTTGCGCTGTGAACACCGCGTTACTATAGTGATACCACACTGTCAGTAGTGACAGATCCGGGGACGTGCTCATCTGGTAACTATAGTGCTTAGTGATCCCGCTTTCTCCATCATTTTCGTTGCCATTCTACTTCATCGCTATTTCCCCATGCCTGCTGCACTGTGTTTATATTCTTTTGTTGTGGAATATTAGAATCCAAAAACATTGGTCCGTGAGTGTAACGCGACGCATGGGCACATCCATCACAACGTCGGCGATTTCCCCGTGATTGGTTGATGTCTCTCTTCTCCCTACGGCAAGCATAGTAAGGATGCGTAAGATCGCGATCCCGTTCCCCATGGGGAGGCACTGTAGCGTCATCCGCCCGAAGGAAGAGCCCAATCATGATCAAGAGGCACCGTGGCGTCATCGGTTTCTTGTGCTAGAGAGGAGGAGGAGGAGGAGGAACTTTTGATGAGCACACCCATCACCTGTTACCACCGTGTATGTTCTTGCCAACTCCTTCTCAAGGAGAATTGACGCTGAATTTCTTTGCAAAATGTATACAACGTGAAGAAACTACAGCGCAAGCCGATGTTTTGCGCCAAAGGGTCTCCCGCATCGCTTTCGTCATCCTCCGATAGTTCTCCGCTAGTTCCGCTAGTTCCGTGGTGCGTTACACTAGTTAGGCAACCCATCACCACCTGTGTCTTCCCAAGCTCCTCTTTGCGGCGGCTTGTAATGTGGAAGAGTACACTTTCACTTTCGCTCGTTTCTTTTCTATACCTTCCCGTTTGCTTCTCTGTCCTGCCGATTTCAGCCCCACTTTCTCTCTCCGTGCAATTCGCGCTTTCTTTCGATCTTCATCTCCTCCGGCTTAGCGCAGTAGGGCCGCATAGCGCCTCGTCTGGAAACAATGGCCGGACCGGGGTCGGCCGGAGGTGCGCGCGCCGATGACTGCCTGAGTGCTTTCCGCCGCCGGAGCCGCAGGGGAACAATGGAACCGGCCCCGATGCACCGTCACGCCGAGGCCGGCTCCCTTTGTTTCGGCCGGAGCACGAGATGCCCGCCTCTGTGGAGCGATAGGGGACACGGCTGGGACGCCGCAGCCGCGCCACTGGGACAGTTGGGTGCGCAGGAAAGGGACCCACGACGAGGGAGCAGCTCGAAACACTATCCCTTGCCGCGGGCTAAAGCGTTTTGCAACGCGAATGAAGTATCTCAGCGTGGATGGATGGATAGATTAGACGGATTGTACTGGGTTCTTTTGGATCGGATGGGATGGATCGAAGAACGATGGATTGGGTAAGTTGAATTGGAGAGGGTGGTATTGCATTGGATTGAGTAGAATTGACTTGCATGTATTTACGGAAGGAAATAGATCCAAGATCCAAGTTCCATAATATACACAAGGTGCGAACCTCCGCATTATAATCCGGGCCGTGCGAGCACAACGGCTTCGTTATAACTGAACGGCAAGAGTCTCGTAGGGGCGTGGCGCCTATGGGACAAAAAACTGAACTTTGCTAAACATTTACTCAATAACACAACTTATTAAAATCAAGCGTGCTTTTTTACCTGATGAAAAATTAAATTGGGTATGTATACTAATGTGTCCACTGTTGCGCTTGAGCACTACTTCAACGTTGTTTCGGCCGATAGCAGGAATCCCTTTGCCCCTAGAGTTCCTCTACATAGAGGGACTCTACTTTCCCCACGCTTGCCCCTATTTGCCCCCAGGACAGGGGTCCAACCATGGACCGCTTTCGGTACAGAGAATCTATATGGAGTTTCCTAATCGATGTGTACTGAAGAACTCTGGATTAGATGGACTGGATTGTTTGGGAACGGATGGCACGGGATTCAGCTGAACTGTTTTTAAAATTACGTGAGGTGGCGCTGTATTGTGCTGGATATTTTCCGGAAGATGAGGTGCACAATACACGTCGAGAACAAGCTTTTTAATATACAGCCGCATCACGGAATGCGGCATTCGATTGTAAAAATGTCGCAGTCGAAAAGAAAGTCGGCTGCCAACCTTACGGTTTCATACGATGCATACAATGATGACTAAACCTTCCCTGTGTTGCACAGCCAAGCTGGCGTGAAGGCTGAATTTATGCATGGAGTTTAAGAGTTAATGAAGAAAAAATAGTGGTTTGAATAATTTAAGACTTTTTTGTCCCGGTAACGATGATACCGATTTTATAACAAGCCTCAAACAAATAACGGACATAATGAAGAAAAAATTCCCGGGCCATCTCCACTAACGTGAAACCTGGGGAGGGGCGAAGCACGCAGCGTAGAAGTGTATAATCCTTTTAGCATTAGCATTTTTGCATTAGCATTAGCGCTTTAGCATTTTTGCCCACGGAGATGAAATCGTTTGGGGAGGGGGGGGGCAGAGGTATACAGCTTTGCTGTAAATGTCTGTTGTCTTTGAAGAACGAAGCATTCTAGCGCGACACGCTCGAAAACGAGTGTCCCGGTGTGTTCTGTTAGCGAGCGTTTTCCCCAAGGAGATGAAACGTTACAATGCGATAAGTCGTCCCGGTGTGTTCTTTTTGTACTCGTCATGTTCTAGCGCGAGGCATTGGAAAACGAGTGCCCCTGGGTCCGGTGTGTTCAACAGAATCGACAGCTGGGCTAGTTGGTATCCGTCCATCCTAAACAGCGCTTAACAACACGACGAGGAAGAGGAGACACAAGACGGCGCTGACTCTCAACTAAATCTTTAATCGAGAAAAAAAACACACATATATACAATCATGCACCCCACATGTCTCCAAACGTCATCACTACATGGCAGTGCCGCCAACAATCTTATCGTAATCCACTCCCCCCCCCCCCCCCCAAAAAAAAAAAAAAAAAAAAACACACACAACCCAAGGCATCGTCTTTGACAGGAATGCAAATTCCTTGTCGTACAGGGTCACAGAAGCATGGCTATTGCACTTTCCTTCACTTTTTTTTTATTTGAAACGCTTCCACCAGCTCTCTTGTCAAGTCGTCATTGTGGCGCCAAAAAATACAGGTGTCCTTTTACAATGGGTTGCATTTTTCTTGGCTGTTTTCCTCGTGGGCCTTACAGTGCCGAGTGATATGTGCAAAAGGATTATTCCTGAGTGAAGCACGGTGCTCCATCAGCCGTGCATTGACGCACCTGCCTGACTGGTCAATGTACACATCACCACATGAAAACGGCAAGGAGTACAAGATGCCCGTCGAGCAGGGAACAAAAGGAGACACATGTTTCACACTGCACCCGGTGCCAGCTTTTTGTCCTGACAACTTGCTTCCAATCATTTTCAATATTCGCCGAAGTTTATTCGGGGCCGAATAAACTTTTTGTTTTTAAAGGGGCCCTGAAAGGCATTTTGAGCACACTAAATGAACTAGCGCAATCGCTAGATTGGGTCGCCAACGTCACCTGTGCCAAGTATTACTCTTTTACGCGCAGCGGAAAGCTCACACTTTTGTTGCAAAGTTTGTCGCTTTTTTCTCACCCTTTCCTTCGTGTTTTTGGACGCCGCCATCTTCACATGTCTACATCATCGATTCCCAGATATTCGTCATGAGCTAGACATCCTGCTATTGGGCGGCTTTTTCACGCACTTCCGGCAAAGAGATGAGTCGTCTGCTCAGCGTCGGCTCGCCGGCTGATCTGCCAGCGGAGTGCCGGAGTGCTTTGACATTTTACGACAAACGAAACAAGTGTAAACAAACGCTTAACCGTTTGTATTGAATGCAACACGGCCATAACACGACGTGGATTTTATCTTACGTGAGTACGTACCATAAAGAAAGTCCCGTGGCACTTCTTTGGTGCAATCGCAGAGAACGCCCTGAGCCGAATGCCCGGGTTTGACGCGTACATTTTATTCAACTTCAAAACAATCCAGAGATGCGTTTCGAACGAACGCAACGTCACAACATGCGTTGCAAGTCTGAACCGCGATTGACAGACGATGAGTTGCCTCCTCCTGCCCGTCGTAAATTCGGCACTCACCTAACACCCGGTTTGCGGGGACGAGCAGCAAGTCACAACTCTGGCGCGCAAGCGAGGAGGCTTTTAGCCAGGCACACTGCACATACCCCATGCGAGGTTGAGTGGTACGTCGTTCGAGAAAGATAATCCAGACCATGGGAAGCACTATCCACCCGCAGAAGTACAATGTCGCATTTCATCGCGAAACGAACGCGTCCACAACACACAGGAGGCGATGCACACACACACACAGCTTCGGTCGCTGCATTGGCTTAGCTGCAAGCTTCGTTCGGACAATCAGCGATGCTACGACGATACAGAGCTGCGTGAGGACGACGTGCTAACCACTTCACGTATTTAAAAACACAGGGGCAAAGAACTAGGTTCATCGGAAGCAAAAAATCTTTCCTCCATTATAGTGCCTTAAATATACTGGCTAGTGTGCCGAGGCCGGGCTCCAGGCGGGCGCCGGGAGCGATGTACGCGGCCGTCTGCCGCTTGGGGCGCTGCCGTGCGGGAGTGTGCGCGTTCATCCGGCCCGAGCAGATCGCGCGGTTACCTCCGAGCTGCGTAGCAGACGGCAGCGGCAGAACTTTCCATTCCCGCTTGCGACGAAAGCGAGCGAAAGCGACGGGAATTCTGTCGCGCAACCAAAATTTGTCCCGACCATTCGACAAAAACGATCGTCGCGCGACAAAGCGACGGAATTCTTGCCGCTCTCACTCGCTTTCGTCGCAAGTGCGAACGGGCCTTTATGCGCAATCTCCGCCCCACATAAAACAAGCTCTTGCTTGTCGCCTGAGCATACGGTTGATATCTGACTACGTTACACTGTGCTTGCCAGTGTATTTAAACGATGTCACTAGGTTTGAAACGGACGCGCTCGGCGTGCAGCTTTGTAAACGCAAGCGGTTTCACATACGCACGCTATTTTGCTGCTAATAGAGTTTTAGTACAGCGTTTGTGGCCTTTGCATACGCTAAACGCTAAATTTTTGCGTCCCGCTACGTGACACCGCGCTGGGAGTTTTAGTAGAGCGTCTCATCAGTTTTGCGTAGCGACACACTAATGCATACGGCGCCATCTGTCAAATGTTTTCCGAAATGTCTCGCCGGCTGATCTGCTAGCGGAGTGCCGGAGTGTTTGGACATTTTACGACTATCCAAACAAGTGCAAACAAACGCTTTCCCGTCAGTGTTGAATGCAACACATGGGTGCAGCTTGTCAGAACACGGGTTCTCGCTGATCGAGTGCAGCGTTGGTTTGCTCTTCGCCTTCACGTTCATCGCCGCTGATGAAGCGATCCGATCCGGCGCGTTTTGTGCACGGGTTCTGTGTCGGTTGAAAATGTCTTTTTTCACATGCCGTCGGTAGTAGGAATTACAACCACCGCAAAATACCACCCGGCACCAGCGGGGCCACATCTGAGACCGCGCTTTTTGGATAAACAGTGCGGGGTGCACCAAAGGGAACGAGCGCACGATTCTCCCCACGTGGCTGCGAGTTCGCCGCCGATACCAACTGCAGCTACGTACACCGCTAAAGGGCAAGGCCAGGCCGCACACATGCGGCCAGGTCATTCGTTCGCTTTTCCAGCCTGTGTCCATGGTGTCTACAGAGATGAAAAAGCCGAAAGAGCTGGCCCGTAGCAGACGGCAGTCTGTGGGAGCGCAATAGCGGAAGTACGTCACCGCTGAGGAGCGGAGCATCATGGGAGGGGAGGCCAACAGCGAAGAAACAGTTGAAAGGAGGAGGAAATACGGCGCGACGATAATTCGCGGTTTTTGATTTACGATTTCTCAGCTAATACTCATCGCTTTAACAAAATTCTTGCAGGAGGAGATTGCTAATACATTGCTTTATTTGGTTACATGTACATCCATGCATCGGCGGAAGGCATTTCAGGACCCCTTTAAGAAGGGGGAGGGGGGGGGGGGGCTATGATAAGATTGTTGGCGCTCTGCTGTGTAGTGATGACGTTTAGAGACACGTGTGGTGTATGATTGTATATATGTGTGTTTTCTTCCGATTAAACATTTAGTTGAAAGTCAGCGCCGTCTTGTGTCCCCTCTTCCTCGTCGTTGTGTTGTTAAGCGCTGTTTAAAATGTCCGGTGTGTTTTTTTAGTACGCGTTTCCCCACGGAGATGAAACGTTCGAGCGCGAGGCGTTGGAAAGCGAGTGCCCCTGGGCCCGGTGTGTTTTTTTAGTGCGGGTTTCATCGCGGAGATGAAACGTTCTAGCGCAAGGCCTTGCAAAACGAGTGTTCGGGAGTTTTAGTACCGTGACTACATTATACTACGACGACATGAGGCGCCGACAGCCCGAGCCCCTAAGGCGCTTCACCCCTAAAACAGCACCAGTAGTGGCAACTACGCGGCCACTTTCCGGCAAAGTCTCTATGACGTCACAAAGTCTTGTTAGTGCTATCGGCGGCCGACGACCTCAGCCACCGCTAAAAAAACATGACTGGGAGTTTGTAGTGAGGCTTTTGTTAAAATATTTATTTATTATTATGTTCAGATACTGCGGACGGCGCAGCTTTCCAAGCAGGGATGGTCGGAAAACAGATGCTGACAACAAGCGTTCGAAAGAATCAGCATCAGAGCACTCCACGAAATCAGATAGCAAAGCATGCCAATGTTCGATTGTACAAGGGGAAAACAGATTTTTAAATATATCGGCGTGGAAAGGAACGGCCCTATTGCTTTTGAGCGGTTAATTCAGTTTAGTAGGATTTGATGGTTGACATTTTTTTTTACCAAGTTGATAACTGTGTTCTACTGTGATCCTACTTCCGTTTAGTACCGCTTGTATGGTACGGCATGTGTGGCATGTTTTTACCAAACTCAAAACTATGCTGGCCCGTACTGCGTCGCTGTTTCCTATATCGCGTAATCGTTGTGACATTTGAATTTTTTTTTAATATCACATGCGTTTTTGGGTTGGGAACGGAGCTGAGTGAGTTGCAAAAGGCTAGTTCTTTCAAAATGAACAAGGCAGTATTTGATCTTTGTTGCCCCTGCGAAAAAATGGGGGTGACATTTGACAATGCAGGCCTTCCCTTTCCTTCGTGTAGGTGTTTCCGTGTAGACAATTAGCAGAATCGATTGTAGGGTTTTAACTGTTGCCTATACTTTAAGACAATCTGTCATGTCCTTCAGCTTCAACACAATGCCCTCGGTTTCCAATCCATGCCGCCAACAAAATTTTGGCGAATTCAGAATGTTGATTGATTGTAGGGTTTAACGCGCCAACGCAACGCAGACGATGAGGCGCGCCGTAGTGCAGGGCTCTGGATTAATTTTGACCTCCTAGGGATCTTTATCGGGCGCCGAAATCTCGCACACACAGGCGTTTTTGCTTTCCGCCTTCACCAGAAAAGTGGTCGCCGCGGCCGTGAATCGAATCCACGTTCTCGTGCAGATAATTAGGAGAATCAAGATCTTCGTATTTATGAACACTGCAAGGTCCGGCATATATTTTTACTCACCTTTGACAGCACCTCCATGAAATAATCTCAATGAACCTATTGCCAAAACTTCCTAATGGCTAGCCACAAAATTACCAGTAGTCACTGTTGTTAACTTGTGGCAACCACGATCCTAAGTGACGACTACGTTGGCCGCCTACCAACTCTGCGAAAAACTGAAAAAAAAAATTGTCGCTTTTTTCATTAAACCATTCATTTGTGAAGTTATACAGCGCCCCGCAGCCGTCGAGATGATTTGCAAACTGCCTCTGCACTCCAGCGGTGGTTTCCTTTATCTAATATGGTAAACAACAACACTAACTCTCTACAAAAAAAAGTTCGCGCACCGGCAGATAGGTTTTGCACCACCTATTCACGCAGCACGAAGATGGTACAAGTAACTTAAGCAATGTTATAATTATGAGTGGGCAAAAATAGCGGAACACAATACAAAGCGGCAGCGGCAAAGACATTCAAATGCTAGCCAGCTGTCACAGTAGGCGCTCGTTATCGTCTGGCTGTGACCGTCGATTTCTATTCTACTCGAGACACGGATGCTTTCTTTTGTCCATCATTGTGTTGCAAGCTAGACGCTTTCTGTTAGACCCTTATGGGCGTAGCCTAGCCGTATAGCGAAAATAAAACAAACCTCGGCATGGCTTGCCGTCCGGATTAAACACCCAGAGTCCTTGTTCCGTTCAATGAAGGAAAAGCTGAGGCCGTGACCACTTCGATCTGGAGTCAGAAAACCACCGACCGGCCTTTAGTCTCTGCTAGGACATTCTGAATCTTCTTTTTGACGGAAAGGAAGGGTACGTGCACACTAACGCAAGCCGCGCGGCTAACTTCCCAGAAATTACAGCAGAAACGGTAGGCCTTATACAGTGTATTGCGATCCGTGCCACACGCGGCGTCCGCCCTGGCTTTGCTGCGTGGAACTGTTCGGGTGGATTGTCGCAACGCGCGGAGGCTCGTGTGCGCCGGAGCGCGAGCCTGCGTCAACGAAACAAGACGTTCTCTGTGGTCAGCTCGTTACGGCCGGGCTCGATGGAGCGCTGGCCCTATCGCCGGCCTGGCCGGCATGGGCGCCCGGCTGGGGCTGCGTGCTCTGATTCGGAAGCGGAGAGGGCGGGCGGCACTTTCGGTCTCTGTTTGTCCCCGATGTATCGACGTATAGTTAGCGTCGCCAGAGGGGAATCCCGCTTGGAAAAAAGAAAGCTTCCAGGAAGACACGCACACACATCACCTTGGGCAACACTACGCAAGCAACCAACAAAACATTGAAACACCACTGAGGGCGCACTGCGACAAAAATTACGCTTTTTTTTTTACACTCCAGTGGAAAAGCAATATTTCGGCGATGTTACTCATACGTGTTTTTTTGTCATAAGACGGACAACTAACCCGTCTGTGCGTGGGCGGTTTAAATTAATCCGTAGTCCGCCACCTAAGAGCGGCTTATGAGGCTAAGGTGTAGATATGCTCCGTAAAACCCGGATTTTAAGTTGAACGTTTTGTTTGCTTGTATAGGAACGTACAAAAAGTGTCAAGTACCAATCCTTCACGCACTTCGAATTTCAGTATTTTTCCAGTCTTATGAGTGCCCCTAACCACAGTGTGTACACCGGCCTAGAGTAGCGAAATCCGGGAAGGATGGCGAAAATTTGATTTGCAGCGCAAAAGACATGGACGGCGGAAAGAAAAACACTGCATACATGATACTTACTACTGCGTGTGCAATCTGAGTCCATGCCAACTGGCTCAGCTGCGGAGTATTTCGTGTTTGGTCAAACCAAAAAAAAAAAAAACAAAAAAAAAAAACAAATGAGCCGAAGTCCAAATACACAGCCTTAGACCATGAAAGGGCCGCTAAAATTTCTTTCGGAAACAGATAACAAATAATGACCAGCTTTGAACTTTCCCTCTACAAAACATCGGTGATGTCATTATCGAGGTACGAAAACCAAATTCATAGGCATCTTAACTCTGGACCAGCATTTAAGCCGCGGCATCAAATGCAACCAAAAGCCCTAATTCGATCGTACAATCAGTTTATTAGAGCAGCCTTCGTCGGCTGCCGCCAGGCGCAAACTGCCTGTGAGGTCACATTAGCAGGGCGAGAAGGTGGCCGTGGTTGGGTCACTTCTTTTTATTCAACTTAATTGCTTAAAGTTCGCTCAAAGATTGCATTCTCTTTTCTGAAATCGCAATCTTCTGAATAAACAAATTTTGTTTTCGTGGTCATTTTAGTGAACCATAAAGGAAGCCTCAAATTACTTCGGAAGTTCTAGAAAAAAGATGACAGACAGAGGCAGAGAGAACGATCTTTAGTGAAGTCTGGTGATGCTAGCTGGGCTAAAATGGCTAACTTGCTACGCCAGTTGATGACGTGATGAAGATGACGGCGATGATGTTAAAGAACTTGATGCGTACAGAGACTTTGAATTATTTACAGAGATTGGCCTAGACCTGTACGTTGCAGGTACTTTATCAGAGCTTTTTGTAGCCCGTAAAGGACGTTAGGTACATGCCCACGGTCCTAAGACGAGATCATGCGTGGTAGTGACTATGCAGGGTCAGGAGTAGCTTAGGTCATTCGAACATCCGCATTTGAGTGTTCCTTCTACGTACGCTCCTTGCCCTTTACCTCCTGTTACTTAAGCGTTTAGCGCGAGGACTGGCTAAAGAAATGTATAGTGGTGGTAGCTGCCCCTCCGGTTCATCGCAGTGCCAAGCATGGCCCCAGGTTTCTAGATTAAGCTCGGCAAAGACCCGCATGTGGTACGCCCTGTTTTGAGGAGAACGATTTTGGTTTCTCTAGCTCTTTCAGAGCACTCAGCAAGCCCAGAGAGCGCACTCAAATGAGTCGATCGACTGCGCCGCTGAATAGCGCGACGGAGAAGAGCGCGCGGCGGTGGCCCAGCAAACAAGCGCGGTGGCCGCGTTGCTCGCAATCTCGAACAAGCCGAGGGGAAGGTTCGGCGGAAGGCGCAGTTCCGCTGGGGCTTCGTCAGCGAAAACGGGAGGAGGAGGGAGCGGGGAAGAGGCTCAAGCGGCGGCAATCATTTTCGCCTTAGCGCGGGCCTGATGAGACCGCGCCGAGACCGCCTCCCTTGAGCAGCGGGAAGAAATAAGGTTTGCGATGCTCGGGGAACGAATGATAGAGTGAGGCCCAGGACTCCGACAAAAGTGGATCGCCGCTTACGCAGTGGTCGAACAGCCAGCAGTGCCGATCCGGACACGCCTCCTCTGGCGCGCCATCTGCGCGCTGACAGATCGCGGGTCGGCGCGGTGTCTCGCACACGGCCACTGGAATCTCGTTTCGGCGAGAGCCCGTCGGACTGATGAGAGAGGGAGAGAGATATATAGGCTCGGAAGAACGGAGCCGGGTTTTTTTCTTTATCTCCACGATAAGAAGCAAGAGATGTGCTCCAGAGATAAGCAGAACAAATCAGAAAGAAACGAAAGCCGCGTGGAAAGGCGAGATGCAACAACAGCAAGCGAGGATTCGACGTTGGTTGAAAAAGATTCCCAGCGTGTGCTGCTTTAACGCATTTAGTTATGGTGGGTTTGAGGTGCACGATGTATTAAATAAGAACCTACTGTCAAGCATTGGAGCCACGAAGTTGTGTTCTGCGCTTGTCGAGCCGTGGCTGCATAACCGCAGCGATAAAAATGGCTGGCGTGAAAACAACGCACAAGGGTTCTGGAGGTTATTCCTAAAATTGAGCGCACAAGGACCCTTCGAAAGCTTGGGGGTTCACTATATCCCCTGAAACCCACATACGTAAATAACACTTATCTGTTGGTTACTTCAGTCTCGCGATGGGAGCAACTCCTGGCGTCCAGAGCGAAGGCTTTCTGCTCACCTCATGGATTCCTGGACTAGAGAACCACTCCCACAACAGAAAGCTCAAATAAATGTCTCTCTCTCTCTCTCTCTCTCTCTCTCTCTCTCTCTCTCTCTCTCTCTCTCTCTCTCTCTCTCTCTCTCTCTCTCTCTCTCTCTCTCTCTCTCTCTCTCTCTCTCTCTCTCTCTCTCTCTCTCTCTCTCAGCTGCTGCTTTTGTTGGTTCTCCACGTAAACAAAGGTTGCCCAGCTAAGAACACCTCCTGAGGTAATTTTCTTTCACGCCGGAAAACGAAAAGGAATACCCGATACGACTGTGCTCGGGATGTAGAAATGGCTGACCCAACGTACGTCACCTCACGGAAGTGCAGCGCCCTACACGATGAATTCGCAACACGCAAAACGAAGGGCGGGCTATACGGGACAAAAGACCTTCATGGGCGTCTTTCCCAGCTTAATGTACGAGTAAGACGGACAAGGACCTTGAATGTGTTTATAGTGGTCTTCGGGCGCAGAGATAACTGAAATATCGTCGTGACAAACTCCCTTGAGTCCATGTGTGGGACCGGCGAAAGTTTTAAACACAGACACGGTTAGAAGAAGGAAGACCCCAGGCAAAAGGGAAGACATAGGCCGGAGAGGTTGGCTGTCCCAACCAAGAACGAAAGCTGACTTCAAGACATCATCATGAGTCCCCTCCCATTTTGTGCTTTCCACAATCCCCAAAATGTTGCCATCTTTTTTTCTTAGAAGAAATGGGGAAGAAGGGGGGGGAGTAAACTTAAAACACCCGGCGTTTTCTTGCACATAGGTGGCTGGTTTCCTCGTTCATGGAATTCGTGGTCCGCTGGGGCTTGTCTTGTCCAGGCTGCCAGCATAAGCTGCCACCATCGGAGCCTCGACTCGTCAGCAGTGGTATTTGATTGCTGATGAGTCTTTAGAAGTCATTGGCTCATTCTCGCATTTCACTATCATGCTATGCAGAAGGCTAGCAACGTTTTGGCCGTGGTTGCAGTTCCTAGGTACACGTGCTAGGATATATCGCACGTAGCAATGTGCCATAGAGGCAGGTTCCCGTTTATATTCTTCTTCAGATTACTGGTTCTTGATAAAGGGTTGGGGGGAGAGTATGGCCCAAATTCCCTCATTTATTCATCGCCTCTGCGTGACCTTCTAGAAAATCCAAAACCAGAGCAAAATCGAAACGTGCTATCTACGAGTTGGAGTGCCAGAACATTTTTGTTCACCTCAAAGCTTTCATACTAATTCTGTAAGCAATAACATATAACCTTAAAACAATCTTGCGTTAATATACCCTGTTCGGAACATGATAGGCGGATTGCTTCCGTGAATGATGAGATGCCTTCATTTGCCATAAAGTGTGCTTTAAGGCGGGTATTTGAGACAACAGTCACTACGAAATGAAATAATATTGTAGACTTTACGCCAAAATTAAACAGCACTTCCTCTTCCTTATAGTACTTCCTTGTGCGTGTTTTTATGCTAATTTAGCCAGGATTGAAGCAGTAGAGTGTATTGCACGCAGCGTAGGATTTTGTTTAGGCTGCAAAGTGTCGTGTCTTTCCTTTCGCCTTACCTGCTTTCTCATTAATAATTGGTCTCACGGCCCTCGTAGAGTGTTCCATGTGCATGATTGAGTACGAACAAATGAGAAATCGTTCACCGCGAAGCCTTCTCGTTTTAGCTGCGATGACCCTTGACTTCAATTTTGTCCTGTCAAGGGGAGGTTCTATTTATGCATTTCTTCGGTATATTCTCAATCGCCGAGCCACTGTAGAGGAAAGCGTGTTTTATGGAAAATATGTGCGCAAAATTAAAACAAGGGAGACAAAGTTAGGAAATCTGAATACAGAAAGGACAAAAATACTAAACACACCGTATCGGGTAAAAAACGGGCATTCATGGGAATACCCACACCACGAAGGAAAAAAAAAGACAAAAAAAGCAAAGAATAATGGCAATACCAATGTTTTAAGACATCTTAAACTATGTAAACAAACGTAAAGAACCACAGCACTTGAATTACCAGAAACGTATGGAAAAAATTCTGACATGAAGCCTCCTTGGAGGCTTCTTCGTGGGTATCGCGAGTGCATGCCGTGTTTTTTCCCAACCTTGCCTTGGTTTTCTATGCCTGGCACAGAAGTGCTGTAGGCTGAATCAATGCGCCGTACTTGGGATATGCTACGTGGTAGTTTCCTGTATCACAATGACACACATGATTCTTACATAGTCCATTCCACACTTCTGGTGCTCACCTGATCCACACAATTCCACTTTACAGTGACATTTGTGCACAGCTTGAAGCTGCTTTTCACCCGCTATCCGCAGCAGTGGCGGCTCATGCAGGGGCTAAACCACTGCGCCACGCAGTGAGCTGTTGCGTTGCGGGTTCGATGATTAGCAGCAGTGAGTGTTTTTTTTTTCTATGGAGGCAAGAAGCAATACCCTAGTGCGCCGAGATTTGAGTAAACTTTAAACATCCCCGGGTAGGGAAAAGTAATTTCAAGTACTTTACAACGGCACGCCCCAAGGGTCAAGTGTAAAGGCGGCACTTAAAACACTCATTAGAAACTGCTTCAGCTGATTTCTAACCAGTTTACATTCCCAGTAAGGAGTATTTCAGTCATGAAAAGAAAGAAATCTGCAGAAAGTGTAAAGTGGTAATTGTCTGAAAATTGATTAAGCCTCTCTGGCATACACAAAGCCCCTTTAAAGTCGGCTTCAGAAATACGCCACACACCCGACCAGGGCGACGTATTTCCATACGCCATATAAGCAGTCTTATACTAAATTAATTAAGAAAGCCCTTTATATTGCACACTAATAAAACGCTATATAACGAGAGCGTATAAAGCCGGCTTCAACACAGTACACAAATGTTTTTCTGATAAGACATTTTTAGGGACAATATAACAGACCTTATAAGAAAACGAAAAGGCTTTAGGGGCCTATAAAGGAGCCATGCAGACAAAATACAAGTTTAATTCGAAATGTTTGGTTATTTATAGTGCCCCCAACGTTGTTTCGGCAGCAAACAATGCTTTTGTCAGTGAGAGATGAAACAATTTAAGTTAAAATTTTTATTCTCTCGCCAAATCGTGTTTCGTAACGTCTGCGATGACCTAACAAGGACATATATTCAAGAAAACGTTATTGCGCTGTTTTGTCGGCAGTGAACCACGGACCGCCTTATTTACCGTCAGTCCATCTAGATGGCGCCACCATACTGTGAAGGACTGCTGTCTGCCTTTACTTTGTTTTTGACCGTATTAGTACCTGGCTTGTTTTTGTTACGGCAGGCAGTAATTGTTTCGAGAAGCGTGGGCTATGCTCGACAAACAGGGTCACGTAAGACCATGTCGTTCAAGCCAATCGGCCAGTGTCGTGTAAGACAACCCCAAAGCGCCGCACTACTGTGCAGCTATAACAAGCATAGTGCCCACAGTACCAACAGCAATGCGCACTGGTACTTCTACGTTCATGTGTACTTTCGTAACTCCCGTTGTTTACCCCACCATTCTTACTGCGATAAAATTACATTCAAGCGAAAATAGCTCGTTCTGCAAGCTTATAAGCCGTGCCTAACTTGCGTTTGCTTTTGCCGGCCTCAGTCAATCGCACATCTGTACATATTACGTCACGGGGTTCCAGTGCGGGAATCGAGCTAGTCAGTCGCATGGCCATTCCCTTTTTTCCTAATTACAGTAATACCTCGTTAACTCGAAGTCGTAAAAACCAGGAAAAATTTCGAGATAAACGGATTTTCGAGATAAGCAAAGTTGTGCTAATCGCCGGGAAAAATGAGCGCTCTTAAGAAAAATCACTACTACTTACCGGCTCCTCAGCGGCGGTTTCTAATCTTTCTTCTCGTGCAGGTTTAAAAGAGAAAAAAATAACATACAAGATACTTTAACCGGCTGGGTTTTGTCGCACTGCCATTTTATTTAGCAGAGAAAAACTGCCTAATGCTCGTCTGCTTTGCGGTCGTACTCGGGCCTAGGAAGGCGTCCTCCAGCTGCTTGACGCATCGCATCAGTCGATCTTCCCCGCCGCTGCACTCGACCTTATTTCGAAGCAAGCGCAGCAAATTTCTCGTCTCAGAAGTTGTCGGCACCTCTCGAGGTGGTTCGTCATCGCCGTCGTCTCCGCCCTCCCGTATACGTTAGTGGCCGTTTGAACGATTTCGGCGTCCGTCATTTCTCCGGTCACCGCCACATCCAGCTCACACAGCGCGTACTCCAGAAAAGTCACGTCATGGCAGGCGCGGCTAAATAAGAAAAAAAATAGACGGACTTCAGGCGTCGCAGCATCGCGCGAATCTTGTGAAATGGTCCGGCGGCGGAATTTTCGTTCCACTTCCAGTCAAGATTTCGAGTTATCCGCAATCCGACCCAAAAATACTTCGAGATAAAGGGAAAAATATACATGGGACGTATAGGAAAATGTTCGGTGCCGTGGAAAATTTCGACTTAGCCGATTTTTCGAGATATGCGAGTTCGAGTTAACGAGGTATTACTGTATATATCTTATTTGAGCGAAGTTTACGAAGTGGTTCCAGTGTGATTCTAACGAGGCAGTCTTTCGAAAGTCTTAAACGTGTTTTGTCTGCATGGCCCTTTCGAAGTCCTCCATGAATACCCATGTATTCCTAACAAGCGCTATACCCTTTAGGGTCAGCTTCACTGCTCTACTTAGGTGCATTGCGTGGGGAGAGAGAGGGAAAACAGACTTTATTGTCAACCCTTTTAAGGACGAATGAACCCTGCAGGAATGTCCAGTGTATTCATACCATCAGACGGCGGTCAGGAACCCGTGGTCCCTGGCGACATGCCCTGCCAGTTAGTTGAATGACAGCAGCTTGTATCTCGAGAAGAAAGCTGAGCAATGCGGCCTCCCACTGCTCACTACTTCTTATATGTATTACTTGAAAAGCCTGTGGTTTATTTGGGCATTGCCAGACCGTGGGTTGTAGTGTGGTAGCTGCAATGCTGCCCCCCCCCCCCCCCCCCTGCAACTGTTCGTGTACTTATCGGCATAGCTTCGGTGACATAGGGCGGAGCGAGGGAACCTATTTGATTACAACATGCGCCATGCAACTGTTGTGCATTTGTTTGGTGCAGTATAGGCAGCAGGAAATTTCAGTCCGCTCACCCTGTAATGCTGGGTAATCTCTCGGCACGTTTCCAGTCTCTCCCCCTCCTCTGTCACAGATTGAGGTCAGCCTGGATGGCGTGTCCTCTGGCTGCGTCATGTGCCATCTTGTTCCCCGGGAGAGACGAGTGAGCTGGCGTCCATATTAGGCGGGTGGGCCTTGAAACTGGGGTGTCACCGTTCGTAAGGGCTTTGGTGGCTGTGGTGGAGCTCCCACTGAGCGCATAGTTTCGCAGGGCCCTTGAAATTACGGGCACGCAGGCTACTCAAACCATTATCTCGGACTGCAATGCATTACTTAGACGACACTTTTTCGAGGCAATATAAGAAGATGGATATCAAAGTATGATGGTCGAAGGGCCTTTTATTATAGAATTTTTGTGTGCGCTGAAAAATATGAATCATCAAGCGTTACAGAAGGATGGAAGGTTTTCCCCGTTGAGAACCCACATAAATGATTAAGAATTAAAAAAAAAACTTCTTGATCCCTGTCACTTTACCCGAAATATCGTTCTTCTTCTTCGAATATTCTAAATCAGAACGAGCATTATGGTAAAGTCATTGTGCGACATGTACAAAAATGTGGTTTATGCTTCTTTCATAGGAGTCGGTAAAACACGAAAGTGAAATGTGCCTTCACAGGAGCATTTATTATGCATCCATATGAAGTTGCACATCGCTATTTATATTACGTCGGTATGGCACCGTTAGACGCATCAACGTTAGATACTGGATTGCACGCACCGGAACATTGCGTAAATCCGACTGAAATCACAGCCCTTTGAAAAAACTCCCACCTCCCCTCGCGGGAACCCCTGTGTAGATGCGACGCATAGGGGGTTCACGTTGCAGCGTTGGACAGCGGAGGAACGGCCCTGGAACGGTGAGGGGACGCGCCGGCGCCAGTGCGTCTGCCGCGGCTATGACGCAACACAATCCAACACAATCCACTTTAATCCAATCCAATCCAATCCAAGCCAAGCCAAGCCAATCCAATCCAATCCAATCCAATGCCCCTCGCGAGAGAGTGTTCGCTATCGGAGAGGAGAGAGGGTGAGCGGCGGAGAGCGAAGCTGGGGCGGCGAGGACAATGGGGGAGGGGCGGACGCCGACAACAACGACGCCGACGCCGGATGGAGGGACAAGGCGGGTGAATTAGATGCGTGGCATCTAAAACCATGCGAACGAAACGAAACCGAAACCGAAAGCAGCAGGTGGCGGAGGGTGCCTCAATTCACCCGCGTCCCGCGTACACGAAGACGCTGGCATGAAGGCACCAACTGTCGGCGCTCATTAGTGTCATGATGAACTACTTCGCTTCACTTCTCCTAGACAGCCTATGAATGAAGAAAGTAGCGGGAACGATATAAGGCGCGTTCCCAGACGTACTTACGCTTGAATTCGTAGCGCAGTGGGCAGAACGCTGTGTACGTCCCGTTGCGGCGAGAGAGTTCGTGGCTCGAATCCGGGCGCAGCCACGTCAATGGAACTTTTTCTGGCGACGTCATTTCAGTGACGGATATGACGACGGTCAGATTTTGGTGTACGTGGGCATAAAACACTTTCTTGTTAAAAAAGAGAAGTTGCACGTTGCCCCATCGCCAGCGGGCGACCTCGAGTGCGCAAAAGAATATACCGTTGAGCAGGCTGATACAAGGCTGAAGTAGGCATCGCAGCGCGTACACTACAAAACAGAAGGCTCTCCGGATGAGCGCTTTAATGGGGACTAACCACACTTCTGTCTACCCTTTCAGACCTGACTTGCGCCTTTGGAAAGTCTTTATTCAGCACTCGGCGTCCGAAAGAGAAAATGCAGTGCCGTCTACCACGATTCTGCAAGTCTTCTTAAAACCGTATACTGTTTAAGAAGAATTAAAAAGAAGACGGCTCCCATCCTGTCCCATTTGCAGTGGTCTTGTCTTCGGTACGCATTTGTTTCTACTCTTGAAATGCAGTATCAACAAACCCTACAACATGATGTACCGTAGTGTTGGCTGCACCCATCGTCTCCAACAGATTGTCCTTTATATTCAAAACAAAGATGACATAATATGTCACGCCCAAATGTGAGTGTAACCGTTTCCGAGCAAAAATTAATCCTAAAATACCTCTAAATACGAAAAAATAATATCAGGGGAGACGGCCATCACTGCGCGCCCTTTAACGGACTACCACGCATCGCCAGCATCCACCCAGCATCACCGCTTCGTGGTCCGCCTCGGCGAACAATTCCTCGCGGCGTCAATACGCGCGATAAGCAGCGGCTGCATACCAACAAAGTTTTCCGGGCCGGCCCTGAAGTTTTTGAGAGGGCCGTGGCGCCCGGAGGCCCGGCCGCGTTAGATGAGCGCCGCAAACACGGGCCGAGGCTGCACCGGGACGACAATAGGGAGAAAAGGAGGAGGGCTCGCGCGTGCTCGGGCCACGGGCTTAAGTGGGAGCCGCGCTAGCGCCGTAATTAAAGCGCCCCGGTGAGTGTGCGTGGCTGCGATGCAGCCCTCAAGGCTCTCTCGGGCTCCGCTGTTTCGCGGTGTCGGCGCCTGAGTAAGTGGAGCTGTAATTGAGTGCGATGTGTCCTCCCCGTCGCATGCGAAGAAAGGAACCAGGCTGTCTCTCTCTTTCGCCGCTAAGAACACGGCCCGCCGCAGCTGACGTATCTACCAGCGCCCGCGGCAGCGGAGACCCTGCTTACATCAGGGCCTCCCTACTCCGTCGTTTCCCTTTGTTCGTAGCTCGCGGCGAAGCTCGAGAGCCGGCCGCGAGCGTGTCTCGGCGCGCAGGCGTGTGGCGTGACAAGAACGGAGGAGTCCCTGCCACGCTGAGACGCGCTTCCTTATTAGCAGGGACCCTGGTCGTGTAAAAGCACTGGGCGCACGCTCTTTGCTCCCCCAGTCATTGGCGCGAAGCAGCAAAAATAAGGGACACTTTTCTCTACGCCGTCTCGAGGAGTTGCGCGAACTCGGTTTTTTTCTCCTGAGAACCACTCCACTGTGTAGAGCCTCGGTACACCGGCGCACTAGTCTAGTTTAATTAAAATTTGGCTGAAAAGGACGTCAGCCGTCTATTTTAGGTGAGTGGTACTTGTAGTTAGCACTTACCAGCTTGGGAAGTCGAAATTTTGCCAGTTTTTTTTTTTTGTGCCTTTTTTACTATCTTAAACCTCAACGACCAATCTGGTTGGGTGAGGTGTTCCCAAGGTCAACGTCTATCATATTAGTAAGAAAAAAACTGTGGTTGATTCATCTGTCATAGAAATCGGTAAAACACGAAAGTGAAATGTGCAGCGAAATCTGCAGCGGAGCATAATTTGCGGGTCGGGTCTGTCTTGTGGGTGTGCTTGGCGAGCGACGTCCTGCTGGCGGGTGGATTCGGCAAAAGTGTACTGGCGTCATTTCTGTGACGGATATGAAGTCAGGGAAATCTTGGTGTATCCCGGCATAAAACGCTTTAGTGTTGAAATATAAAACCCGAAAACAAGCAATCCTTAGTATTACGTGCTCTTTAGTACTAAAGGTTGCTTCCCCACAAGATTATCCTGTGTGTAGGTGTGCACCCTTTACAGGCCACTTGCTCCGGTGTACTGGCGACATTTCCGTTACGGATACGCCGTCAGTGAAGTCTGTGTATCAGGGAATAAAACACTTTCGTGTTAAAAATTAAGCAAGAAGATTCAGTACAACCGCATGATAAAAATTGGGCTAGGAGTTGGTTTTGGTGAGAAAGTGAATTTGACTACCATTCCTTTACAGCAATAAAGCAATGTGTACTCCTATCGGAACGCGTATTGGTTTTCCAAAAGCTCGCTGTTCATTCACTGTGGCAGGGTCGGGTTAGCGCATAATTCGTTTCTTGCTCTCGGGGCTCTGGTGCGTTTTCACCATCGACTTTTTCGCCAATGTACGGGACGCAGTTTCGCTGTCACTTTCGGTCATGCATCACAACACCTGCTACAGGGCTGCTATCATAAATCACGCTATCGAGCGCGGTTTTGCGACTTTTTTCAAGGTTATTTGGTTCCCATTCGGGAGCTGATGGGTTCTTCGCGTCCGGACAGGTCATTGGTGTTATCTCCATTTTTGAGACAATCGCTCACGGTTATTAACCCGGTGCTTCTCTTTTTAACGCGCGCGTTGCGCAACTGCTCGCTACGCATTGCGCAAAATGTGCGGGCAGTTTATTAAAGTTAGGTAGAGAGCCAAAATTGACTCACAAGGACTATACAAAAGTGGGCGAACTGCGGACCAAAAATCGCGGTACTGATTCGCTGACACAGTTCATAATTGTGCGGGAAGGCGCTGACTCGCTATACGCACTATTGGAGCGCAATTTCATAACCTGTGCTGCCCGCAGTACACGACGCGGGTGAGTTTACGGCTACAGAAATGTACACCACGATAGCCACACTTCGGGGTTCTGCGAAACCAGCGTAAAGTACTGAACTTAATGATGATGCACTAATAGCAATAGCTTCAGTGTGAAGTGGTTTAGACAACAGTTTCCTCTCGTAAGTTGAACTATCATTTTAAAAAATTGTATCGTAGCCATCATGCCATTGATTTGATTGTGTCATTGGAAACAAGGCAATACGACTCGTTCGAGAGCTAAAGGATCCAAGACCGCGGTGGAAAGCGAAAATTTAAGGCATCGAATTGCGGCTGTCTAGTCCCGCAATTTTTCGTTCCACTCATCGCGATGCAATTTTTATTTCCAGTTTAAACAGCGGACAAGGTTTAACAATGAATGTTGTAAATAATAATACAAGTATCATCATCATCCCCATTATCACCACCAGCATCATTACAACCACCACCATTATCACCACCACCAGCAGCAGCAGCCTGTCTATGCCCACTGCAGGGCAAGGGCCTCTCTTACTGACCTCTAATTAACCCGGTCCTGTTCTAACTGCGACCAATTTATCGGTCGCTTAGAGCGTATCGTACAGCATGTAGGCGTAAACGTATAATCGGTCGCTACGGACACAATTTCACACAGTTGCCGAATGTTCCTGTAAGAGAAAGCAGCGTTGCCTACTGTGGAGGCCATTGTTTTCCTTCTCGCTCACGGGCAACCACCGTGCGGGAGCTCACTGGCAAAGTCGCCAAAGCACCTCCCAATCCCACCGGCACCGTGGTCGCCGGGGCGCCACAAGGTCCAGGTTGTCGTGACATCATAAGCCCGTGACGTTGACTGATGGCGTTTTGATTTCGGGCCTTGGGCCGAGATTATCTTTGTCCGGAAGGAAGCCTGTCGTGATGACGGTCGTTTTGGACCGCTTGTTGATGCCTTTCCCTGCCACCGCTGCGGTCACCGGTCGCTCGTTCCAGGCCGGATTTTTTTTTTTTCTGTCGCCTTCACTGCTTTCCGCTCGATGCCGCATATCCGTTAGTAGATCGCGGCTTTTTCCGTCCACCGTGCGGTGCATTTTCGGCATGACGAGCCACCGTTCCGGAAGTGGCCGTTCAATAACGCCTTGTCGGCAGAAATGTTCGTGTCGCTCAGCGGTACGTCCGACAACAGTGCCAGAAGCGATTTGCTCGCTTTTGACCTTGTCTAGTCGAGGTTCAGCGTCAGGATAGAAAAAAAATGTGGATAAACGAGAGGCCATCGCGCTTTCTGCACTGCAACAGATTGACGGTCGCACGCGAGCTGACTTTGCCTTAGCCTTCGCGTTCTAGCTCGCATGGATGACTGTCTTCGCTGAATTCTGGCCGCTGCTTTGCTAGTGCATTACGCGAAAGCAGTGCGAAAGAAAATCAGGACCGGCATAAAAGAGGCAACAATTTAATTTTGCTAACTCTTGGTCATTTTGCAATGTTTCCCGGCACTGCACCTGCGCCTACCCTTCCAGCTCTCCGTCTTGAAGAAGTTTTTTTGTGCCTAAGAAACTGCTGCGCCAGCTAAAGACGATGCCTGCATTTACTCCTTTTCTCCCATTCATTTTTTTTTTTAGATCTGTATGCGCCTGCATCATGCGCATGTTGTTTTCGTTTGTGTTTGTTTGGCTTTCTCTTTCCTCGACACCCTGTCCTCTACTTTTCCACCTTCTATTTCAAGTTGCGTTTCTTGCATTTTATTGCGTGTGTTTTTGTACTTTTTGTTTTCTCGTTCATTGTTGTCTTCACAATTTTAAGAAGTTCTCTCTCTACTCTCTCCCTATCCCTCTCTCTCGGTTATCACGCTGTGTGGGAACCCGTCCTTTTAAACAACCCGCAAGAACTGGACGAAATAGTAGGATATTTCTTAGGAGAAAGTTTAGGTTCGCCATTCTGCGAAAAAAAAAAACGTTGTCATGCCCTCGCTAACAAGCCATCGTTAACTCTCGAACAAAAGCCGAGATAGCTACAAAACGCGCGATCTTAGAGTTAAACAAAACGTTTTTCAGCTTTTAGCGTCCCTTCAAGGTATGACGGGACTGCACAACAGATTTTATGGCGTACGCAGCCAATGGCAGCAGAGCAGGGCTAAGCAGCAGAAATATCTAGCGAGGGCTTACCGGCTGTAGTAACAATGGTCCCGGAAAAAAATGGACCCAAAGACAAGGTAGGAAAAAAAAATGGCCCGGAAAAATTGGTAGCACAAAACGCGTTCGTAGAGAAGGACTGGGGTACGCCTCCCACTGTTCCGACCGGACAAAGTGTTTTAAGCAGACAAAAGGGTACAGTCGAACCTCCTTGTAACAAAGTAGTATCGGGAAAGCAAATTAGTTCGTTATAACCGATATTCGTTGTAACAATACAAGTAAAAATCTGCTATTACAAATAGACAATCTGGCTCACGCAAAAAATACTCGACACAGAAATGCATTTTTTTTTAGGCTTCGAACCCAGTATGAACAAGGTAACCGTTACCTTTCTCCTAGCTGCATTTTAATCTCAATGTACCAGAAGGTGGCTCCGTGAAATTGAAACAAAGCAGAGTTCACTTTACAAAATGGGACTGCGTCCTTAATTATTTGATGAAGGATGTGATCTTTGTCTGACGCCTGCTAACAGCACTGAGCAGGATGAAGTTTTCCACAGTGTCCACGAACAAAAGGGCCTTTATACTTCTGCAGTTTCAGACTAGGGGGGTTTTTCCAAATAGCTCCTCAGCCTCCTGGTCAAATATTTCTTTGTTATATCCCGTATCACGAGCGGCTCTCACGGTTTCGGTTTCGTTATAAAAGAATAAGTGTCATTGAAATACAGCTTGACCAACCAAAGCTTGTGTTTAGTTCGCTATAGCCGTTAATTCGCTATATCAGTGTTAGTTATAACGAGGTTCAACTGTGTTAACAAGTGCCCTACAGCCAAGTTTTTGTTGTCCCTTTATGTGATATTTTTTCAGCTCTGGTTGCTCGAGTAACGGGTGCCTGTTGTCCGAGCTACTAACCATGTCTCTCGTCCTTTCGGGTTGGCGATTGATCGATTAACCTACCGTATAATCGAATAATGCATTGTTGGCGAATAAATTCGTTAGCCAGCTAATCGGTTGAACTCACGTGAAGCGAGTACACCAGATATCAAGGCCCCCAAAACTTTGCGTAAGCATGTTTGAGTGCATCGCCTTACATAGCAACAGCCCGTTCTTCTAAAACCATGGTTAGAACCGCAACCGCGTGTAGTCGAAGACGAGAGGTGCCGATCTCGCTCCTTCGAGAAATAGTGACATTTAAAGGTGCCTTCGCGCCACGTCTGTACCACGCTAGGGTCTGTTTTGCCCACATGGGCACACACACAAACACGATATTGCTTTATAATGCGCGCATGTGTGCGGAATTCAACGCCTCCATCTTGATTACCTAAAAAGAGACTTAGAACTCGAAATCTGGAATTATTTTTTGTTATTTCTGTAATACACACCAATTTATAAACTAATCAACTATTCGATAATTGCCCGCCGACTAACTAGGTTAAAATTTTTAATCGATGCCGAGCCGTACCATCCATCCATCTGTCCACCCATCCATCTGTCCATCCATCCATCATCCATCCGTCCATACATCTGTCCATCCGTCCGTCCATCCATCCATCCATCCATCCATAAAACCATCCGTCCGTCC
>NW_027526361.1:30073862-30173903 GCF_048455015.1 Haemaphysalis longicornis | reverse complement strand
CCGTCCAACCGTCTCTTTGTCTACCCAATTTTCTTTGTTAGATTTTAGCCTCCGGAAGCGTTCGTTTCTGGCCCATATATGAATACTAGAGCATCCCATCTATTTCTCAACCCTTTAGCTAAAACGCGAAGGGAGAAAATCAAAACCGCAAAAAAAGTTCATATCTTACTGACTTGAAAGTAAATGCGACGACCCGACCATGGGACCATTTTTTCCCATATTGGCGCTGGGACCATTTTTTCCGGGACCATTTTCCCTGAGATCATTTTTTTTCCGGGACCATTTTTTCCGGCGCCATTTTTTCCGTTTCCCGGTCTTACCACGTATGAGCATGATCTTTCCATCGCGTCTTTGTGCGAGAATATCTGTGCTTCAACAGTTTCTTACGGCTTGTCGGCTGGCTTGGTAAATCCTTCGCTAGTCTCAACTTGCTTTCTTTTGTACAGTAAAACTGCTGGTTTCAGCTTCGCAGGGATATCCTGTTCGATCGTCTTTGCCGTTGTCGTCAAAAAAATTGAAACGCTCAGCAAAACGCATTTCGTGGCTCCTCTGCTTGAAAAATGGCTGGTTCTCAAGTGACAATGGAGCGACACCGCATTTTCTCTCTACGCAGAGGGCTTGTGGTTTCTCATATTAAGAAGAGGGAGGGAATTATGTTAGTGAGTACTGAGATTGGATTATTACACTTCTGATTCCAGATGACACATATCAAGGTGTAGTACATTTTTCTGATTACATCGCTTTTATTTAAATCGGGTGTTTGATCTAGACTTACGTAATTCTTGCCCGAACATTGTTTGCTGATGCGGTAAAAGGCGATGAGGAGTGATAATCATGCCCAGCTCACGTGAGATCACAAGGAATACGATATCCCTCACCATACACGGTTTCCCGAAATTGCATTCTGGTCATATGTAGACAGACTACGGTATTAACCATGTTTATTGGCGTTTTTAGTGCGTGGCAACTGCTATATGTTTGCCTTTCTGCCATTTGTCACTTCTGGTAGAATGCATTATTACCCGCCGTGGTGGCTCACTGGCTAAGGCGTTACGCTGCTGAGCACGAGATCGCGGGTTCGATTCCCGGCCGCGGCGGCCGCTTTTCTTATGGAGGCGGAAAGCAAAAACGCCCGTGTGTACAAGATTTCGGCGCACATTAAAGATTCCCAGGGGTTCTAAAATAATCCGGAGCCCTCCACTACGGCGCGGCTCATCGCCTGCGTTGCGTCGACGCGTTAAACCCTACAATCAATAAATAGAATGCATTATTCCGCCAATTTAAAACTGTGTGAACAGGAGTCCAGTGGTCATAAATTCATCCCTTATGATTTGTATTTTAACATCGAAGCTGTTTAGCAAATTGCTATTTTTCGTGTCCGCAGTTAAAAATACCAATGAAATGCCGAACATACCCACTTATGGAGATTGGCCAAGAATGCCGGGCGTACCCTCTAAGGAGACTGGCCAAGATTGGCAAATATTGGCCAAAACGAGCATACCCACTTAGAAATATTGGCAAGATTAGCCAAAAAAAAATCCAGCCTTCGCCGTTATCGCGGCAACGCCTGCTTGGAACGAGAAGGACATACGCCCCTCCGAGGTGATGTTCAATGATTAACACTCAGAAAAAAATGAAGGAAGCTTACACTTATAGTGACTACGTTGGAGTAAAGGTCGTTGCGGCAGCAAAGAAGAAGCAAATCGGCTGCAATAGTGGACTTAAACCGTTGTGATGGTCATGATGGTTGCGTACAGCTTCGCTACATTCAAGTCTTACGGAATAGTGTGAACTTCCTTCTTTTTTTTTTTTGTCTTCTTGAGACCAGATTGGTATTTGCAGCACTGCCGCTACGTCAACTATCCCTTCTTCAGTGCGCTTACACACCCACACTCACTCGTTCCCCCCCTCCCTCCGCACACACGCACTCATTCCATGTGCACATCACCTGTATTACTCCACACATCTTTGTTGCTCAACATCACCTGCTACGCATGTACGCGTGTACTACGCGTGTGTGCATGTGAAGGGGTGGAGTGCTGGCTTCTGCGATTAATAATGCTAGGAAACTGAAACTTCCAGGCTGCCTACGCTCAAATACTTGGGCTTTGAAAACTGTCAGCGAGAGTGACGGATGACCACGAAGGCTGAGAAAGCGTCGCATGTCTATGCTTCGAGGGCAACTTCAACTCGGGCAAGCGGGCCGAGAAACGCCAGTGACCACAACAAAGCTGACAGAGAATAAGTATAGCAGGGTTCTATTTATACCAGCCGAAGGCTTTGGCTCTGCAAACTGCCACGTATACGTGAGCCCAATACCGGAAATCCCGAGCGAGCTATGGAGACAGGGGGCCGCGGAACCGCTCAGGTCGATTGGCTCGTATACGGGCCTCCGCGACGAGCGGATACAAAGGCTTCTTCCATTGTCACTCTTCCCGATCACGTTTATTCGTCCTGATCGCCCTCCACCTTAGCCCCTGATTTTGTAGGAGATGCTCGAACGCGAGCGAAGCGGAGCGAGCGTCGGTGTCAGGGAAACCGATGCTGTGAGCAACGATATTCCACTAGTATAAGAATAAGAGAGAGAGAGAGAGAGAATACATGTGCTTGGTGATGCTTCTATTTATCCCTGCTCAGAAATTTAATCTAGTGAGGACCACATTTATTGCATTACCACATATTACTTTTTAAAAATGCACAGATATTCCTAGAACTCCCTACTTACGCGCAAGCATCCTTACGTCGCTTCTCTTCATTTTATTGCTGTTGTGTTGGGTTTTACAGCACATAAGCCACTAAGGCCATCATGCGCCAAAAAATTGTTTGTTGTTTTCTGTTGTTTTGTTGTTTCCTGGTTATACACCGATCCAGAGACTAATATCACTCCCCTCCCCCCCCCCCCCCCAAAAAAAAAACCAAAACACCAAAAACCAAGCACATGTATTGATCGCAAAATGAACACAGTTAATCGTTGGAGGATTGGGCACTATTGGAGGAAAATGGGCACTATTTGTTGGAGGAAACAGCTTCTCGACAAATAGTGCACATTTACACTAATATAACAATTAAATGTGTTAACTTTGCGATCAATACGTGTGTGCAGACGCATGGCGTTACACGATTGGTGCTTTCTCGCGATTTTCAATTGGTGCTTCGTTTTTTTAAGGTGAGGGGGGGGGGGGAGTTTAAATATGTGTTTTTGTGGCGGTGTATAACATCTACAGTTTCGATTTCGTTACTTATTTTGGTATTTTATTTCTATCTTTCCATATTTCCTTCGTGTTGCTATGTCCATTTGCACTATTATAACGATTAAATGCGCTAACTTCGGAATGATGCATTTTGTGCAAATGCAGAGCGCTATACAGTTGGCGCTTTTCACCGATCTTTTCATACATGTATGGGTTCGTTTCTTCAGCCTTTTTTTATATTTTTCGTCTTCGTGAGAGGGCGCTATGTAACGTACGTAATTTTGATTCCGTTAATTTGTTGTAATCTATTTTTAATTTGTTTTTGTATATTATTTTCTAATTTCCTCAGACCAACTATCTACATTTACACTACTGTAATGATTACATATGCCAACCTCTTGTGCAGTGAATGAAGTGCTACCGAGCCCGAGGCAGGAACGGTGTTACAAAACTGCGCGTGCAATACAAAACTCTCGTACAAGCCTTGCACATCTTACCCCCCTTGCCTTCCTTAATGGCCAACTCGCACTGGCAGCGAAAGTACACGAAGAGAGTAACGTGTTGCTTTGTAACCCCGCCTTGCTTCGTGTTCGGTAGAGTTTCATTTTATGGTCACAATTTGTGGTCTATCACGCAAGAGGGTTACACGTCTTACGTTGTTTTGTAAATTTGTTAGGATGTCTTATTACTCGTGTTCGAAATTTATACCATGTCAACGCTCCTTCTTTTGCGAACGCCCTCTATATCGCCGACGCCACAACGATGCTAAAAAGTATCGAAGCAACTCTTCTCGCTGTATAACAAAAAGAGCTTTATGTCTCTCTACTGAGACCCATTCGTAAATTCAACTGGTACTCCCTCCGCTTCCTTCGGCAGACTATTCTTTTCAAGCAACATCATCTCAGGCACGCTCCGTTCGCGTTTCATCCTTGCAACAGCCTCGCGTTTTGTGTTCTTTCTTCCTTCCTCGTCTCCCACATCTCACTTCTCTTCCCTCTCTCCGCGATGAGCTCGCCGCCTGTAGGGCGTGAAGAAAGACCCTTTCGACAAGAAAATGTGTCACGAAATTTGCCAGGATGCGGGGAATTTTTCATTCCTTACGAGCGACGCAAGGGCATAAAAGCGAAAATCCCTTCTGCCCAAGAGTTAAGAAGCAAGAAAAAAAAAGAACTAAGGTTATTGCGACCACATAGATGCGGGGCGAAATACCGCAAAATAGAACGCCGGAAATATACAATATATAAAACGATGAGAGTGCACACGATCCTACTGAAGCCAGTGCACAAGCCGAAGCCAGGAATGGATGCAAGTAAAAGCAGTAGGCGGGGGAAAAAAAAGGGAGGGGAACCGTCACAGTAGCGGCGCAGTTAAAAGAAAACAAGAGTCAGGAGCCTTTCATTCTAGATTGTGCGTACGTCTGTCTCCATTCCTGCCCTACTCACCCAAAAAGCAGGGCTTTCAGAAAAGAGTAGAAAAAAATTGTAAGGGATACGTTACCAGGAAATGCTCGCCAGCAGCGATGAAGTGAAGAAGAACAAGAAGCGGAAAAACAAAATCCAGGATGCCCCCTATCCCGTACCGGGTGTGTCTATACGCTCAGAGGGAAAACAACAGCTCTGTCGGCTCGCCCTTTGGTTTTCCTCTATGAGTCGTTTGCGGCGTACTCTAGGGCTCTCCGGGGACACTGGGTCGAACGTGCGCGCCGGCTGCACCATGGCTACGAAGGAACAAGCGGCATCGAGAACAAGAAAGAAAGAAAGAAAGAAAACGCGCAGGCGCAAATAGCCAAGCCAAGCAGCAGGAAAACACAAGGGCGGCTGAACATGGAGGTTTGTTATATATACGGCGTGACGGAAATCGGAGAGAGGAAAGACAGCCGAGGGGGAGGGAAGCGGAAGATGCCTCAATTTATTCGCCAGCCTCCCGCACTTTGTCGATCCTTTTTCGTGCTTTCCTTTTCTTGTCGCATCTTCTTTTCTCGCTCTTTCTTGTCGGTTCTTCCTGATCTTTTTTTTATCTTTTTTTTGAGCGGTACGTTTCGTCATTTCCTTTCTACATCATTTCTAGGGGCTTCGATAGAAACTGGATGCGCGTAGGTTTTGTACAGAATCCCCGGCCTCATCGAGCTTTCCTTTCCGTGTTTTTTCGCCCACCGCCGGCTACTACTTCGACAGCGTATACACCTCGACTATATCTCCGCCAGTTGGCGTGTGTTTTGATACGGAACGCCTCCAGCCTGTCACGCGTACTCATATCTCTCGGTTCCGTTGTACACTCTGTGATTTTATCCGCACGACGTCATGTCCTTTCTCGGGTGTCTTTTCCGAAGCACGCCGTTTCCTTTAAAAATGCAGGCACGTGTGGAGCCTTCCGCCTTTCTTCTCACTCGCGGTTGCATCGCTGCTCGGAGTGCGTGTGACCTAATGGAAGCAGGAATTATTGAGCATTCGCCGCTGACTTTATTGTGGCTCATCCTTTCGTCCTTGGGATTGACCAAGATTCTTTGGTGTAAGAGGAAGTATACGCATTATGTAATTATCCTGTTTTCTCACGCCACTGGGTCGGCAGTCTCGTATGCGATTTGGTGATGCTTTGTAATCTCGGCTGGTCAGTGCACGGAACTGGACGGCCGTCATTGGTCGGCACAATACGATGAGCGTGTTTCTTCACATAGACGACTTTGGGCTCGAGTTATGCGTGATTCTGCCCGACATATGCGGACAAGACGTCAAGCCCCGATTTCACGTACCCGGATAAAGAAACCACAGGCCCGTAAAGAAAAGGAAATGTTTGCTACGAGCTTTTACCGCGGCAATCTCGAACGCACAATTGAGTTCGCACCCGTGGCGCCGCGTAGTGAGGCTGCGGGAATTTAAGAAAACTACAGTTTGCATTAAACTTATATGCAAGACATCACACCCCA
Organism: Haemaphysalis longicornis; assembly: GCF_048455015.1. Lineage (NCBI taxonomy): Eukaryota > Metazoa > Arthropoda > Arachnida > Ixodida > Ixodidae > Haemaphysalis > Haemaphysalis longicornis. The sequence goes on along the minus strand of NW_027526361.1, from coordinate 30,167,789 downwards.
CGCGAACCGTTGTGAAGAGCTCTAATATTGACTTATGGCAAATTTTATCAGAGCTAACCCTGAATTTAGTGAGAGTTATAGCCAGCTTTCGGCTTCGAGGTTACGAGGTGCGTGCGGCAATTGATCAGACTGTATAATCTCAGTGCGATAGAATTCAGACATTGAGTCTTCAACGTTTCCACTCTGTATGTAAGCTGGTATGCGAACTATGCGCCTTGAAATTCAAACCCCTGCCCCATTCCTCTGTGGAGAGGTGTCAAACAGGACGGCGAGGCCGGGGCATAGTGCTCCAGTGCAATGTTTTCAACTCTAAATGCCCCCTTACGTTTTATTGTAGCCAACGATGTTTTCAGAAGCTGTATTAGAGAATCTTAGAAAACTTGAGGCAAAGGTATGCTTGCAATACCAGTGCGAAATACCGCACAAAGGTATTTGTGGCAGGTTTGCTTCTGGCACGACAACACAAAAATTGGTGCAATATCTTTTGGTGGTTATCTCCCAGACCCTTTGGCCAAGTCCCCAGAACCAAGTGGGGTGGAGGGGTGAAAAGCACGAAGTGTATTTCATTTTATTAACAACTTTGTATACTCTTGTTTTTTGTGGTTGAAAATGCATCTCGGGATAGACTTTTAGCGCAGGGCTCTTTACAGCGAAGCTAGAAGTTTTACTGCCAAAACAATTATGCGGAACCTTTTTTACTTTTTCTTCCTTTTTTATTATTTTATGCCTCAACCCGGCCATTTATGTGACTCCTATAGTATCGATAAATAGTGCTCTTAGAGGCGGAATAAGCAATGCCGCTTTGTGCACTCCCGTTTTTATCTGATGCCATCTTATATACAACCTTTCCGAAACGCTCGCTTTGTTCAAGAAACTTCAGCTGAAAATAGTATAATCTTTCTCTTTACATGTCCGTTTGTCCCTCGAACCGCACCCACAGTTTCAGAAGGAAGAAAACGAACTTCAGCACTATATACACTTGCCTTGCAAATTATGAGATGAGAGTAAGACCGAACGAGAGTTGTCTAATTTCAAGCCCAGCCGGACGTATAAGCCTAGCAACGACACGCCGGCAGTTGTTCAGCCCGAACAGCCCCGGTTCGAAACTTTCAGGAAATTACCAGTTGTCACTGAGGTTCAATACTGCTGACACAGGAAGAGTAGGTTCGAAGAATTTCCGTTTAGATCTATAATATCCTTCAACAAGGAATGCAGGGCAACTTTCTTTCCACTCGGTAAATAAAACAGGGGTCCCCACCGACGAAATGGGAAGTACATGATACAGGTTCGGACGTTGCCAATTGCCTACCTAAAAAGCCACAGTGGAATTCTTGCCGAATTCCCGAACACGAAAAGGGCAAGAAGGCCTCTTCTCTTTTCACTACTCATGTCACACAAGGCCAATAAAGAAGGCAGAAAAAAAACTACGCAGTGCTTTAATTTTACGCATGTAAAACAAGAAGACAGTTTACTTTAAATTGAGTTATGCTGGGGGAAACGAGTTCTACGTTTTTCTTTTTGCGGTTTCATTACACGCAACTTGTGGATGCTACCCGTTAAACTTGTACCGGCTTCTTTACCTCAGTGCTGTCGGAGAAGGCTTTTTGTCTGGAAAAGCAAGAAAACGACATCCGCAGGTAATGGTTTTATAACACCTGAAACGCACACGAGCCCGAGGAATCAATTTACGCTGAAAAGCGACGGGGATTAAGCAGCCCGGGTTTTTTTGCGTGTGTGCGCTTCTGCTCTCGCTATAAATCTTTGGTCCACTGTTTCTTCGTGCTTCCCGTAACTGCATCGGCTAAGCCCTCAATTTCATCCATTTGTCTTGTCCGAATGCTTCCGCTTTTTCCTTGGCGTCTCAGGAGGGACCATTTCGAACCATTTGGACTCTTTTTCCCGTTCGTCCGGATTAGAAAATCCGTCGTTCATTCAGAAAGAATGTGGCGGTTATAATTTGGAAAAGCAACGCGGACGAGCTGTGCGGCTCTTTCCTTGTTCTAGTCTCTCTGGACGTCGGTTCTGGCTGGGAATTGAAATGCGCCAAGATGATTTTGTTTCTGAACAAACGCAGCAGCAAATTTTGTATTTGTCGGCGCTTTAATTTCTACTCTGGGGAACAAAAAGCTTCTATCGAGATTTACTGGCTCTTTGTTCAAAAAAATAATAAGACAGACAAATGGTAGATAAAAATTTAAAGAACGATACTATTTACGATATAGTTTCCTCATTAGCACGTCCCCTCGGCAGTGTAAACTCTGGGACCTCCTTCTGTAATAATAATTGCCAATGTTCTTTCTTGTATGCAAATATTTTTTAATATTACCTGAAACCTGAAACCTGAAACGAGAGCAACAACTATTCTAAAGCAGAAGTTTCTTTCTTCTAAGAATGCACCCGCACTTGAAGGCATAACGCTTACAAACGGTTACAGATAGGAAAGCCAACACTGCTCTAGCACTCCCGCTATCCGCCTTCCTGTATGCGTTTCGATAGCCAACTCCCACACCAACAAGCAATAATGCACTTAATGTCCGCTGTGGGATGTATTCCAGCTGCGTGCTCTAAACAAGAAGTCTTCGTGGGGCGTCTTCACAACAATGACCAAGAACGACCAATCGAAGCGGCCTAGTCTGCAAATTAGGTGAATGACAGGGCGGAGCATTCAATTTAAAGAAGAGAGAGAGAGAGAGAGAGAGAGAGAGAGAGAGAGAGAGAGGAGAGAGAGAGAGAGAGAGAGAGAGAGAGAGAGAGAGAGAGAGAGAGAGAGAGAGAGAGAGAGAGAGAGAGAGAGAGAGACAGAGAGACAGAGAGAATAAAATATTTGTATTTATCCAGAAGAGGCTGGTGTGTGGGCCTCGCCCCGTGGAAGGCGTCCCTAGTCCGGGAGGCCATGACTTCGGCTGGCCGTCCGTGCTCGGGTCCGGGTCCGGGCTGGCCAGGGAAGCCCTCCACTGCTCGAAGGTGGGGTTGGGAAGTGGGGGCAAGTCTGGAGTTCGTTGGCACTCCCATATGATGTGGTAGAGAGTGCCAGGCTGGAGACAGTAAGTGCAGAGGGAAGTTTGTTGGGTGGGGAAGATGAGGTGGAGGCGGGTGGGATGTGGGTAGGTATTTGTCTGGAGACGCCGCCAAGTTGTAGCTTCCTCTCTGGAGAGGCGCCAGTGTGGTGGTGGGAGGCTGCGGCGACTTTGCTTGTAATGGCGAGAATCTCTGTGTAGCCGCTCAGTGGGTGGAGTTGATCTTGGGGGGTAGACATTGGCCACCGTCGGCAATGGCTCGGTGTATCAAATTTTGAGTCGCGGCATGAGCCGCTTCATTGCCGGGGATGGTGGTATGTCCAGGATCCCAGACGATGCAGATGGCAGTGGTTGTCGAGCAGTTTTGGAGGATGAGTACGGCTGATAATGAAATGCGGCCAATCTGGTAGTTTCGGCAGGCTGTCAAAAAAAAAAGGCATCTGTGCAGGGACATTGCGCAAAGCAAAACGCTTTGAACACCTTGCGTGTTGTTACTACGCACATGCATTTTTTTTTTCAGTCGAATCATATGTTAGGGTTCGTCGTACGCCGAATTTGTTCACTGAATAATTGATTATGAGGTTCAACGCGCCGACGTGACACAGGCGATGAGGTGCGCCGTAATGGAGGGCTCTGGATTAATATTGCCCAGCTGGGGACCTTTAATGTGCGCCAAATTCTCGAACACCCGGGCGTTTTCGCCTTTCGCCTCCATCAGAAAAGCGGCCGCCGCAGCCAGGAATCAAACCCGTGTCCTTCGGCTCAGTAGTAGTTGCACAGTAGGTCACTTCGATCCGTCATTCAGGATCAGTGTGGCGAAGACGCCCTACGGAGACTCCTTAGAGTGTAGATTGACATAACAGAAACTTATGTGATTATGCCTCTGGGACTGATGGTATGACAAACAAACAAACAAACAAACAAACAAACAAACAAACAAACAAACAAACAAAAAAACAAACAAATAAATAAACTTTCCCAGAAACAAGATAAGGTTTGTCGATTCAGGATGCTTTCACCTTTCCCATGGCCCTCAGTTTTTTTTTTTACTGCGTCCCAGTAAAAGAAAACAGTTACGCGAGTGGAGAAGCACTTTAATAGGCAAAAAAATATTACCTCGTTGAAGCCCATTCTGCGGCCTGTAACAGACCTTTCACGCATGTACCGGTGACCTACGCGGCACCCAGAGTCTCGTCCGTGCGAGATTCAGCGACTAAACCGAATTCCAGCAGTGAAGGAGCGCGATCCGGTGCACAACACACCAACAAATCCCGCGGGATCCTGCCAAAACGATCGCATTATTTCTCCACCCACGGGCGACACCGGGCCGGGCGTTCCTCTCTTCTTCCCTCGAGCGCCTCCGCTCCCCAGCTCCAGCACGCGTGCCGAGTCCCGAGCGCTCCTCCGGGCTCGTCCGCTCGCTTTGGCGGCGGCGATGCCAGGGTCCATCTCCATAATCGATATCCGCCGGGTCTGGGCTCCCGTTCGCCGCCCCTCGATAACCCGCCTTCGCCACACGCCGCCCCGTTCCTCCACTCGACGCGACCCGCTCACGACACCCGAGCCCCTTGCGACGACGCACTGCAGATGCTAGACACAGCTGGCGGTTGTTAGCAGCCGCGAGCAACTCGGGGTCACGGGGGGGCTTGAAAAAATAAGCCCGTTAGATAAACAAACAAGCGTGTTCCGAGCGTACTACGCCACGATCCTGTCGTACACGGGAACTCGTGTTTGGGCGGTCGATTACAACGCGTCTTTTTTGTAGATGTGAACATTGATGTCGGCAAGCGTAGGGTTTATGTTTATGGGTTAGACATTGACGATGGCCTGTTTGGTTAATCCGTAATTTCTGAGTGCTTATTAAACGACCCGCGTTAACTTTCTTTTACGCCTTATTAACAACAATAGCTCATTATCGGCAACGTCTATTGTTTCCGCATTTCGCTTTCCGGAGGGTAACAACACGAGCTAATCAAAAAGTCTGAATGGCCAGGAATTACAGGGCTCTTGAGATGCTTGTTATAGACAAAAATATGAATATTCGCTGAAGATGATACGTGCAGATTACGTGTGTGCGTGCAAAAGACAACATGGTGATGTTTTTGACGTAGGCTTACCTATGCAAGGCGCAGGGCTGAGAGCGTCAGCAAAGGGTGACACAGCAAGCAGAGTATCAGAAGTCTGATGCAGGAGAACGAGGTAATCCAAGTGAAATTACCAGCGGTAAACTAGAAGTTCTCAAAGGTCGAGCTGAATGAAGCTGGGTGCTCCTCACGAGGCGCACGCTTAACTCCGTTCGTCATTCTTTTTGTTGGTTTTTTTTTTTTTTGCGAACACCGACGGACCAAGCTCAATCTTCAACAGCTCCGTTGTTAAAGTTAGTTAAAGTTCGGCTGTCTTCAGTATACTATAGGTGGTATTTACTGAAAAGTTGGGCTGTCAATTTCTTCACTTGGCAACACTGAAAACGGACACGGACAGGGCCGATCGCGCCACGGACATGGCGCGGATTGAGCCGCTGAGCCCGCACGCCGCAGAAAAAAAAATACACCAGCGCGCGTCGTCTGCTCCGTTTCAACCCGATTCTCAACGGTGGTGTCAGCAGAGATTTTATTAACCACACACTCACATTGGAGTCGAGGCATTACTTTGCGTTCGACGGGCTAGAGTTTCGAGCGTCCAACATGCATCATGTGCTTAACACGGACAAGTACCGCCATCCCGCGAAGCCCGACGTAACCAGTGACGGCGCACTCACATGGTTGCCTGCATGCGTGCCTCGTCAGTGAATACAATCTATACGGTAAGTTTGGAAGTCAGCGCTGCATACGTGACATTGTTTTTTTCCCGAGTCTACACTTTTTGCGCCTTAGTTAAGTTCATATAAAAAAAAAACTAGCCAAAGCTGAACCCTTCTACGCTGCTATATATGCACGACGCGTGTTCCCCAAAAAAGAAATTACCTTTTGTTCTTGTTGAAGCATCTTGTGAATATCGGCCGTATCAAGTCCAGCTAAACATACTAGCCATTTTTCGTCCATTACTTTTCTACAAAATTCCTTTCTTCGAGCTTCAGACTTCTTGAGCCGCGCCATCTGTGCTCGCTCTACACGAACCTGTATAAGTAAAGCCAAAGAAGGCAAACAGCTGCGCTGTTCGTCAGCAAGGCCATTTGGTGGGGATGGTATAGTGGTTGCACCCTTTCCCGCAGCTCCTTTCTACCCGACATTTTTCGTCCTACATTGTTACAAGACCAAAGAAAGGTGTTCTTAACTTGTGGAAATCGGCTTCCTCCCTCTCCTCCACGCTCTCTTACATGTCTTTCATTCTGGGCAGCTTCCAGCCATTGTTTCGGCAAGTCCTCGCGAGAAACAGCAGAAGCATGGGAGCCAACAAATGTTAAGGCCTCCTCATTTTTTTTTTCTTCGCAAAAAAGGCCAAGGAAAACCAAGGGTCCCGTCATGCTAAAAACGTATTGATTTTCTATCTGCACCCTTTGCTGCCTATTCTGATCCACTTCTTCGCCTCCTTTTTTTTCTTCCCCTTCGAACGTATCTTTAGCCCGTTAGTAGCTATCCTATTTTCTGATTCTCACCCATCCGAGGGGTAGCAGCCGCGGCTGCACCGCGGATCAGGACGTCTTTTTTTTTGTTCTTTATCTGGCCTATCCGAGCACACTCGTCATAATGATATGCGTGCCTCACCCGTGCCACCCCCCAAAAAACGTCGCTCTTTGCCCTCTTTCCTCCCCGCGTGTCGCGTCGAGCGGCCTACGTTCATCGAACCAACTTCTATCTCGCTCGCAGGGCTGGTTGCCAAGCCCGGAACGATCTTCAACCGATCGACGCATCGCAGGGTGTGCACTGCACCCGCGATAAGCCTTTTTTCTTTATGTTTTGGGGACAGTTGTCTCGGTCTTGCCACACCTCGCGGGCTCTTCACTGTTCGGGTGAAGAAAAAAAAAAAACGAGGTACGCCTACGAAGTGTCTAAATGTCTGCGTACATATTTTTGAGACGAAAAGTAAAGTTGGGGGAGTATTTTAGTGCGCTGGGAAAATATATTCCGCAGAAAGTTTCAGTCTCGTTGAGAAACGAATGCGTGAAATGCGCCCTGTTGTTTCGGGGTGAACCAGCGTTGGAGAACATATGGAGTTCGAAGTTTGGAAGCCTGTGTTGTAACGCCCCTGCGGGATGGAGAGATAGACGCTTGCGAGATATATTTGGCTTGAATCGATGAATCGTCGGTCCCCGTTCGCCGTTATCCAGCAAAGTCGCAAGAAACTCCCTTGGCCATGCAGTATGGCGCCATAAGGGATGCAGGCACACAAAAGTAGGCATTCTTTATTCGGTAATGATTCCACTTAGATTTTGTAATAAAGTGGACGAGTACATGGACAAGGAACCCACGAAAAGGGCGTTACATTATGTGCCGAAGCACGTCCTCTTATATGAGCCTCTCCGCGGGAGAACCTGCAGATTAATTAGACAGCCTTGGTTCTTCAAAACTATTGTTCTTGTATTATTATTCGCGTTTAAGAAACATCACACATACACATATACAGTAAATCGTACCCATCGTATATACGTCAGAAAGACACACAAACAACCTGACGAAATTTTACGCGCCAAGAGAGATGTTTGTCCACTGAACTACCTCAGTTAGTTTCCCGGCCACGGACTACCGGACACATCACCACCCAGCACTGCAAATCTTTGACCAATATACCCACGCCGGGCTTTTTTTTGTCCTCGGTGTATTCTCTTTAAAGCGTGAGCTCACATTACCAGCAGTGAGTTCCCAGATACTGAGAGTCGTCAAAAGTTGCACGTCATCGATGGCCGTCACTTCGGCCAAAATCAGCAACGGAAATTCATTTCGGTCAGGGCACGCACGTCACCATTTAGGGAAAAACCAGAACACAGGTACAGGTGGAGACACCAGGAAGCATAAAGCACAGCTGCGCGACAAGAACAGCGGAAGTGGAGCAAAACGCCACCCAGGTCAAAGGCCTTCGACGTCACCGTTAGATCGGAGGCACCTGCTGGTATAAGGAATCGAAACGTCTTGTTCTTCGCAAGAATATCAAAGAGGCGGCGAAGGGTTAGAAACGCGCAAGGGGAAAGTCAAAAGGGTGGCGGGTGGCGAGTCTTGTCTGTAGGAGACGGGTTCCTTTTCAAGCGAGTGTATGTCAAACAAGCAGCGGCTCTCACGCCCCGACACTTTCTAAGCCAGCTAGCCCGACTCGAAGGCAACAGCAGGCAGTGGCGGCCGACCGCTTCGCGCTTATGCGCCGCAAGACGGAGCCAAGCGGCGTTGGAGGGAGAACGCGCCTGGCTGCCCCGCTTCCATCCTCCGCGTCTCGTGGACGCGCTAAGTCGCCGGCGGCGTTGACCTCCTCGTGGGAGGGAACGTGTTGCTTTCGCCCGGAGAGCGTTTTGAGGCTTGTGAACAGGCTATCTATATTCAACAGGGGCCCTCCCTGCCTCGAACGGCTGTGTAATAAGAGACCTCTTGCACCTCGCGGTTCTTCACATATTTTCGTGCCTTCTTCCTTTTTTCCCGCTGTCGCGACGGAGACTGTGTCCTACTTCCACTTCGGTGTCCCATTTGTTCGTCTTTTGCCACTCGCTGCGTTCTCTCCAAGGAGCAGTGGTGGTGGTTATGAAGGGGACACGGGAAGTGTATATAAAGACGGTCCTCTTTAGCCGGTCTACAAGACAAAAAAAAAAAAATAAACTCGTGTGCGGTTCCGAAATGAGTTTTACTTTCCGCGCACGCGACGAGTTCGTTTCTGGCGCTCGGGGAATTGTCTGTAGCGGCGTTGATTAAGGGGTGGGTAATACGATATCCCTGCTACAGAGCGCTTTATCACTTTCTTTGATTTTTCTTTCTTCGTAACCGTCTCTCTACAGCAGCGCATTTCTTACGCGATAGCAGGGGGACACTGCGTCGCCGAGATTAGAGGTAGAAAAAGAGTAACGAGTATAAAAAGAGAGAAGTAATGTGACTGCTCCGCTTCGTAATGGGAGCACCTTTTTTTTTCTGTTCAACGCGGGTGCTTCCGCATTTACTTTCACTTAGGGCCAAAATATAGACTTCGGGGATACCGATCTAGTACTTTTCACGGAACGCCTGTTTCAATTAAGATAGGGATTATTTTGTAAGCGCGGTAATGTCACGTTGACAACCAGACCATTTTGCATGTGTGTGTCTATACGTGCGACGGTGTTTCGTTTATGAATCAGTTCGCAGGTCAGCGTATGTTTTGTATTTACATTCAGAATTTTTGCTTAAGTAAAGCGAGAAGACAATAGCACCGAAAATGTTATGTGTTTTGTTTTTCCTGCTCAAAAAATTCGAAATTGTTTTCCGGCGCTTTAAGAAAAAAAAAACTATCAAAGAAGTTTTTTTTTTTTTCTCGGTACCTTTAACGACAGGAATCGTGCTTCCGAAAGCAGCCATTATAAGTTCGGAAGCACAAATCCCTTTTTTGGCATCTTGTTTTATACCTAATAGAGTGTATATTAATGACGAGGATATAAAACAAGAGTTTATTGTTCCCAGTTTATCATCAGCGTTTTTTTTTTTTAAGTAAACCTAAGGCCACAATCATACCTTTCCCAAGTTTCTAACAGCCTTGCGGGCGCGCCGACCGAAAACGTAATCACGCATTACCACCTAGTAGCGCGGGGAAGAGGTGAGAATACGCGCTTGCGAGTAAGAAGAACGCTGCTGGAACCGAGGGTATAAACCAGCCTAACAGGCGATGCTCCAGGGGACTAGGTGTTGTGCGCAAGCGTGTACTCCCGCATGGTTCACACCACCGAGCCGAGATAAGGCACTGATTAGCCGGCCAGCCGACGCTCCGGTTTTACCGTTAAAAAAAAAAAAGACTGATTTTTGATAACTGAAGTGCCAAATAAAAAAAAAAAAGTTGGCTCCAATCTACGCTGTGAAAGTGGTTGGAAAGTAAAGCTGTAAACGCCCCCCTTACCAACTGCCCATGCGATGTCACTTGAATTCACACAAGTGGCTCTACAAAGAGTGAAACCAGAGATTCTGCGAGCCGTTGCCTGGGACTCGTAGAAGGCGGCGTCCCGAACGCAGCAGCGTCGGCCACGACCGGGCTAGAGCGGCGGACGCCGCCGCTGTAGGCCAGCCGTGCGTCTGCGGAAAGAAAACGGAGAGAAGCGTCTTTCGAAGGGCGAGAGAGCAGAACCAAGCGATTCTGATGTGCTAGCGCGGGGATACACCACCGCGCGTCAGAAGCGCAGACACCGAAACAATCTAGCATGCGAGCTTTCGTGATTCCCATATACACCAATTTAAACTAAGTCTGAGAATTGCGAGAAAGCTGAGGAAACTTTTATAATCGCTATTTATCAGAACCAATTGCTCCTTTCCCCTTTTGTAATACCTGTTAAAACGCAACCAAATTAATATTCGCAAATTTAGAAAACTGAGTCCCATTCGTGCCAAGCAGTGCGCAAAAGGTAGCGTTACTCTAGCGACCAGATATCTGTACGTGATCACTACATTTTGTTTTAACGCCCTGCAAACCAATGCTTACCTTATCTTTGCCGTACAGCCACTTAATTCCATCGGGTCCGGGTTACCCACGAGGTGCTGTCGAACAAGTTAATCGAGCCGTGCGAAGGAAGCGCGCAATGTACGCGAAGCTGCGCCAAAACAGGCCCAAAACAACCGTCGCTAAAGCAGAAGACAAAGCAGACGACGTCGCTAAAGCAGATGACGCGCCCGCCGGCTCCGGCGTGCGGGGAACGCTGGGTAATAGCGGCCTATCACCACGCCATCTAAACTGTGCTCCGTGCGTAAAAACCGCCCTCCCTCTCTCCAGCTGCGTTGGGAGTTTCTTGCTCCGCACGCCACGAAAGAACGGTTGGCTGGTAGAGGTAGAAAGCTATGCTTTAAAATCCCGGGCCATCTCCATTAACGTGAAACCTGGGGAGGGGCGAAGTATGCAGTCTATAGGTGTAATCTTGGCGCCTTGGCGTTTTTGCCAACGGAGATGAAACCGTTGGGGGGTAGAGGTATACCGCGTTGCTGCACAAGTCTCGTGTCTATGAAGCACGAAGCGTCCTAGCACGAGGCGTAAAAGAGTGTACCGGTATTCAGAGTTGCTGCACAAGTCTCGTGTCTGAAGCACGAAGCTGTCAAGCGCCAAGCGCAAACGAGTGCGCCGGTGTATTAGTACCGTGGCTAAATGAGACGACGATTACGAATACGACGACAGCAGACGCCGACAGCTCGAGCCCTTAAGGGGATTCGCCCCTAAAAATCTTGCACCCCTCCGTCTAACGACGACGATGGTTGAACGTGAAGCTTTCTCGTGATGGATTCTTTGGTTGTCATCTGACTTTGAACTGAGTTTCGACCATGTCAAAATGGAGAAATCATAGCGCGAGGAACCTAGGTTCAATTTTGGCCACGGGAAGCATTTTTTTTAATTTTACTTCACTTACGATCATTCATCATCATCGTGAGAGAAAGCTGGCTTTTCTGCAAGGCGTATTGACGAACAACGGTATCAGTGAGGACACTAAAGCTTTCGTTTAATAAACTGCTGATAGCGCTGATGCTTCCCCGCAGTGAGTCTCTGCTTATGCAGGTGCAGTCTTTACAGGGGGCCAGTTTGTCATTATGTTTTCCTTTCATATCCTTCTTTGTGAATACAACTCACGATATTCTCTACGTAACGTGACTTCAAACCAAAACTTTCGAGCGAACCATGCTGAGCATCGTCGTTGGAGAATCATCATGATCGCATACCACTAAGCTTTGGGCACATCATCCGTGAACTTTTGATCACAACGCGTATAAGTGCCACTTTCAGGAGAAGAGTATAACGTATTATTTAGAAGGCCACAAGGTATAATTGAACTACATCGGAATTTTCTGCAGGTCATACGAACCCCGCTGACTACGCTGAAGGTATAAAAGTACCGCTGAACAGTTCTAACGGGTAGCATTGTTCGGCTAGTTATTAAGGTTTGGGCGGAAGGCGTACCATTTTCATCTGTGTTAATATTGCTTAGCGAAAATGTAGCTTTGGGCACGTTTGCGGAAAAACTCAAGTACGTAAACGAACTTCAGAGAGACTTTTTAATTTAAAATACATATCGCTTTTGTTATTACCAGAATAGACTAGATGAATTTGTTGGTATGGCCGGCACTTAACACGGACGCCGCGTCACCCAGTCGGGACGTCACACTTAAAGCTGTGGGGATTTCTTTTATTTATTTTTATTTATTCAGACAATACTGAAGGCCAGGATTAGGTCCAAGCAGGAGTGGTAAAGTGATTACATAATATATCAGCCAAAAGTAATTATACAATCTCTAAGAAACATCAACGAAAATGACAGACAGAATATTACTACACATGAAAAAGCTGCTCAATTGATGCATGCAGATTCGGCGAAGTAACGACAGTGGCACGGAGATTATTCCATTCAGATATTGTTCGCGGGAAAAATGAATATTTATAGGCGTTTGTGCGGGCGAACACGGGGTAAATTTAAAAAGGTGGTATTGCCTCGTAGTGCGGGAGGAAAGAGGGGCAAGGCATAATGATGGGTCAAGGCGCAGTTTGCGGTTGGAAAGATCGGCGAGAAATGTTAGTCGATTGCTTCTTCTCCAAGATTCCAGCGTTGGAATTCCGTTGCTCTGCATGAGTGTGGTAGGGGAATCATGTCTGTGATAGCGGTTATAGATGAAGCGAACAGCTTGCCTTTGAATTTGCTCGAGTTTGCCAATATCTTTTTTTTTTGTATGCGGATCCAAGACCACCGATGCGTACTCAATTAATAACCGCATTAAATTAACAAAATCACAAATGTCTAACTAATCACTATTTCCCTCCCTATTACCCTCACGCTATGGACGCAAAGATGAAAAATAAACACAAAGAAACATGCCCTGTGTAGTTTATAAAGACGCGGAAGGCTGGCGAGATTTAAGCACCCCAAAATAGAATGTTAAGAAGAACATTCTTACTCGTGAAGTAGCGAGTGGCGTCAGACACAACAAAAACTAAGCATACAGAAACTCCGATAAACCTTCGCCAACAACCGCATTTGGCTGGTTTAAACCGCACAGACCCGGTTACTTCCGCCCGGTCGCCCGAAAAGAAAGCACAGAGATGTTTCATCTACAAGTGCTATGCACCATTCCCCAAATTAAAGTTTCGGCCTAATGTTCCAAGCAACTCATATTATTTTCTACGCACTGTATTCCCCATGATTTCTTAATCCGCCAACCAACGTTCTAGGTCTGCTGTGCGCCAGTGCGACTGCTAGGAACGTTTTGCTCACTACAACGCCATAGAACAGCCATTACTCCCAATATATTGAGGGGACGGAGCAGTAGCGTCAATTCATGCCCGCCAGCTACAGTTAAGCTATAATCCTACCTAATTTCGTTTGGATAATCAGCTAAGAAGAATGAGCAATCGCAATGTGATAAGTGTAATTTTGTACCTCGCACCAGTGGGGTCCTATTCGCATGACAAAACCACAATTATTTTTGGGGTGGACCCCTGTGCCTGATCTTACAAGATTATCTGGCTCCTCGCATTTCTTAATAGGCTTCTTCTGTTACAAGAAGGTGGAGCGTTTGCCTTTTTCACGCAGTTTAAAATGATTACACCCTATGCTATCGACAGCTGTCACATTTAAACTCCACGGGCTGTTTTCTCGTATATGCACGGATGTGAGACCGCACACTTTTCATATCTAAAAGAAAAAAGAATAACAGAATTGCCATGCATTTATTTCGAATGAACGCAGCGGTAATGGTGAAATCGTTGCTGGCAGAAAATGTAAGGTTCGGTTCAGACTGTTGCAGCAAATGGCGTAATATCTTTAAAAAAATGACGTCATTTCACGGCTCAGTGAAACGAACATGCGTGAACGCCGTTTTTTTTTACGTCCATATATCACGATACGGCTTTGCGTCGGCAGTCTGAGAATAACTTAATAAGACGGTTTTGTCGCTTAAAGCACGAGCTTAAAAGGTAATTCTATACATTGTTTAACGTGGTAAGTATTGGTTTGAACATAAAAGTTAATTTGCAATAATATTATCGCAGCGAAGTCAATAACTTTTTGTTCACAGTAGTAGGCCGTGGGCTGAAGGTTTGTACCATTTAACAAGTCTTTGCTTCATACTTTGATGCCACGTGGCGCGACGTGACGCAACATCGCCCTCTCCGAAAATATGGTAAAAAAGACTGTCGGGAGGTAAGCCTTCGGCGCAAAGCTGATCCTTGCGGAGCTAGCTGCCTGCGTCGTGGCAGATGACACGGGCTATTTCGATACATCTAGACGTGTGCTATCGATTTCGGCTGGGAGTTAATCCTGTTAACGCCGCCTCGTCGTCTCTCTCCCTTCTCCTCCCCTTCTTCCTCTCACCACTTTCGCAGGAATGAGCGAACATCGCTGAACGAGACTCGTCCGTCACCATGAGCGTACATTCATGGCGCTTTTGTGTCCCACTAGTGGCTCTAGCGTTTTTCTTGTTGATTCTTCTGTCGTGTCCTTCGGCATGGTGAGTACCTTCGGCGTTCTTGCTCGCATGCGTGCTCTATCGGGCTGCGCATGCAGATGTGGAAGATGCTTTGCGAACGAGTGAAATAATTCGCTCAGGAAATAGGTTTATGTCCCTGAAGTCCTTTTCACCCTTTGTGCATACACTGATCTCCGGTTTCAAATGCAGCCCAGGCAGCTTTCGCTGGCCACTTTTGTGCAGCAATTCCCCCCATGTATAAACCTGCGCGCATGTGCTGTACGTCCGCGCGTTATTAATGGGAGCTGAGGTGGACGTGTTAGGATCGCAGCTAAGGTGGTCATAGTGTCTCGGCAAGTGAGGGCTGCCTATATATCATGAAATACTAGTAAATACGTCGGAATCGTACAATAAACGTCTATGCCTGTAGAGAGGCCCGAAAAAGAAAGAAGTATTCGGTTTGCGTGTTCAATAGCTGACGGCTCAGAGCACGTCGCTAATTTAGGGTGAGAATTACATCGAGGAGCAACGGTAAATGGATATAAAATGTGGATGCGCTTAATTGTGCTCACGTGAGATCAAAGAATGTACGAGAGGTGACAAAGTCTTAAGGCACAGAGAAGTGTTCTCTGACAAGTTTGTCTTCTAGCCGGCCAACATGTTACAAAAAACGAATTCACTCTTGTATAACTCAGACAGACTTTACACAGCGAGAAATTGCGGTTTCTTATTAGTAACGGAACGTAATTATTTGGCATCATTTTCCAAAAGGAGGCTTAAACGCTTCAAAATATTGGTGAAGCGTCTCTGTCAGTTCAGTAGGTGGTTACAGGCAGTCGTCGGGGATTTCGCTCCCTTCGCGCTTATACTACAAGCACCGACGACACCAAGTGCGCATGAATAAACGAGAGCCTTGGTGTCTTGCTCAACAGGTTAAAGCATATTTTTCCTCGCTGGAAGTAGTCCCTATGTAAATGCTTTGCTGAATAGTTTTTTTCGCTGAACTGCTTTTCGGTCGAATGAAGCAAATTAATATGCCGTAGGCTAATGGACAGAGCCAGTTACTAATATTATTAGCAATATTTATTGTATCAGCAACTTTGTGGTAACCACTAGTGATAGCCTTCTTTTCATTATTATTGATTCGCACCGCTCGTTTGGCTAGATTGATGACAAAGTATCCGAAAGTACGATGAGCAACCATTTCGCCTTGTCGAGTACATAAAAGACAATGTAGTTCTTGCCCCCTTTAGCATGCCGATTAAGCACTAATGAGAACAGGCCGGCGTTCAGACAACCTATCTCCATTATTTCACTTCTTTCTTTCGCTGAAACCTATTTTCTGAAATTACTCAAACGACCATCCCCACTCCAAATATGGGCATAGTAGTAGTGCCGATATTTTCCATTGTCCCTGAAAGGGCTATACAAGGAGTATGAACCGCAAACTATGCGCATCCCGCGGGGCAATTCATCATTTTATCCCCTTGTATCCCTATTCTATCAGTCTAAGTCTATCATTCTGCCCCATTCTACTTTTCTACTATTCTATCATTCTATATGTTCTGTCTTCTGCAAGTATTTCATCGCCCATGGTTATATCTATGATGTATAAGCCAAGGCTTCAACTGCATTGTAGGGGAGATCAGCACCAACTGGTCCGAAACAGATATTGCGTTGCGTCTGTTTACTATAGTTCCTTCTTTATTGCACGAAACGATGTTGATGTTGTTCTGAAGTGTTTTATTATGGAAGGCACTGCAAAATAATTAAAAAATCTAGAAACGCTTCATTGCCATGTATGAGGAAGTTCGTTTTTTTTTTCAACAAGGCGGAACCTTACATTGTTTTGTTTCATTAAGAAAGGATTTAGACGTGAAACCCAGATACTCCAAGGCTATGCTTTTCTGATTTTATTCAATGCTATGCTTTTCTCCATTTGCTTCCACGTTAATACACCTTTGGAAGCCGCCATGTTTTTGTTTTTTAGCAACTGCGCACAAAGGCTTCGACTGCTTTGTGCTGACAAATAAATCAACTGACCAAAAAAAGACCTGGAGTGTATTGTTATCTATTTGACATAAAAGAGGCGCACTGTAAAAAGGCGAACAAACCTTATAGATTTCGGAAAACGTTTCTTTTCTTTTTTGTGTGTGCTGGCTACATTTTTCATTTTTACGGAAGCCCTTTTGTACCGGAACTATGCCACGGGCCGGAAGAAGCAAGCCCCAAACTGGTAGAAGAACAAAGCGGTATACGGGCGCGGATATAAGATTGTGAGGGCGGAGGGAGGCGGCGTTTATAAAGACGTCAGAGGACGCTTACGAGGCGCTGCCTGGTTGGGCAGAGCCCATTTCGCTGGATTAGCTGGAGCGTAATAGGATTACGCTCCCGTACATCGAAAGCTAACTCCAAGCTTCTGACGGTGCGCCGCGATTGGACTTTGGGTTCTCTTTTGTGTCCCGTGCAGCCACTCAGCGGCTACAGCCGCTGACCACGCAGCAGGCTGGTTCGTCCGCGCATGTTTCGGACAGCCTGCGATGACCACATGTTCTTTGTCAACAGCACCCCACCCTCGTTTCTCTTCCATTCCCTAAGCCACTCAGCAAGCCCGCCAACGCGACTACGAGTTTGTTCCCCGAGGCATTGCCGCTGCGTGCACTTTTCTAGAACTTTAATAAATTATAACAACAAAAAAGCCTTGTTTAGCATACCTCGTCACCAAACTTACCGTAGTGTAGTCGAGTCGTAAATGCGTACTGGCTCGTCGAATCGTCCTTTTGAGTCGGAATCTTCGTATTTCAAACCTTTTTCTTGGATTTAAGCCCTCACATTATGGAACCCGTACCGATTGTTTGCCTCAGCGTCGGAACCGTACGAACACACGACATATGGACAATGTATGCACCGCTGTTCTAATCTGCTTACGTTGATTCTCCACCATCGCCGGTTACGATTTAGAGGAAACACAACTGCTAGAATACGCAAACGAATGCGAAACTTACGGGCGTGTGTTTTGTAACACTGCTGCACTTACCAATGCGCAAGCGTGTTGCCGCAGTTAAAACCTGCAGAATATATATATATAATATAGAAAATAAGGGTTGACAGTCAAGAAAACCTCGGAAAGCAAAGAGGAGGTTGTGGTGGGTCATAGAAAGAGATGAAGAATTTTTTTTAGTCGAAAAGAAAGTGGTGAAAAAATGCCCGCCGGGTGGGATCCGAACCCACGACCTCCAGAATACCGGTCTGGTGCCGATACCAGACCGGTATTCTGGAGGTCGTGGGTTCGGATCCCACCCGGCGGGCATTTTTTCACCACTTTCTTTTCGACTAAAAAAAATTCTTCATCTCTTTCTATGACCCACCACAACCTCCTCTTTGCTTTCCGAGGTTTTCTTGACTGTCAACCCTTATTTTCTGTCTTATTTCACGGAGCCCCTCATTTCCTATATATATATATATATATATATATATATATATATATATATATATATATATATATGTAGCGAATCAGAATAGGAAATGAGGGGCTCGTTGAAAATAACACAGAAATAAGGGTTGGCAGTCGAGAAAACCTCGGAAAGCAAAGGGGAGGATGTGGTAGATCATTGAAACAGATTAAGAATTTGGAAAGAAAGAAAGAAAGTGAAGAAAAAATGCCCGCCAGGTGGGATCCGAACCCACGACCTCCAGAATACCGGTCTGGTGCGATAACCACTACGCTACCGGCGGGGCGATTTTCCCATTCACTTTCTGGGGTATTTATGTTAGGTATGTTTGTTTCCTGTGCTTGGGGGTGGTAGCCAGCGCCATTCGGACAAACATACCTAACATAAATACCCCAGAAAGTGAATGGGAAAATCGCCCCGCCGGTAGCGTAGTGGTTATCGCACCAGACCGGTATTCTGGAGGTCGTGGGTTCGGATCCCACCTGGCGGGCATTTTTTCTTCACTTTCTTTCTTTCTTTCCAAATTCTTAATCTGTTTCAATGATCTACCACATCCTCCCCTTTGCTTTCCGAGGTTTTCTCGACTGCCAACCCTTATTTCTGTGTTATATATATATATATATATATATATATATATATATATATAAACACGACTCGATGAAGCTTGACGACCTCACATAGGTTTTTATCGAATGCCCATCAAAACTTCAGAGTATAATAGGGAATGAATGAACAAAATATTTATTCAACAAATAATCTTTTTATTTTTTGTTTTATTGCCCATTTGGAAAACAATCTGGTTTATTCATCTGTCATAGGCATCGGTAAAACACGAAAGTGAAATGTGCAGCGAAATCTGCGTCTGAGCATAATTTGCGGGTCGGCGGCTGTCTTGAGGGTGTGCTTGGCGAGCGACGCCCTGCTGGCGGGTCGCTTCGGCCAAGGTGTACTGGCGTCATTTCCGTGACGAATATGACGTCAGTAATATCTTGGTGCCTTCCGGCATAAAACACTTTTGTGTAAATATATAAAAACTGAAAATAAGCAACTCTAAGTATAGCGTACTCATTAGTACTAAAGTTTGCTTCCCCGCAAAAAGACCCTGTGTGCAGGGGTGTGCCCTTTACAGGCCGCTTGCTTCGTTGTAATGGCGTCATTTCCGTGATGGATATGACGTTAGCGAAATGTTCCGAAAATAAAACACTTTCGTGTAAAAATGTTATTTACCCGCCACATTGGTTATGGTCACATGAATGTGTCGGGAAGAAAAAACTGCCTACATCGTTATTTCAATCCAATTACTCCAAGCTCAATTTTCTTCCAAAAACCACCTTACTTTACAAACCATCGCTGCTGTCACAACATGCGGTTGTCGAAGAAACACGATCACCTTTGCAAGGTTGGTGGAGCTAGAGAGGTGTTACCACGCTTACTAAATAAATACGGTCACTTTGAATTTTCGTTTGCTTTAGGTAACACTTTTGTTCCTTAGTTTACACGCCGCCCGCAATGATGGCACCAAGCAGTCGCTATTATTTCCAGCCTTTCCTCGATTCCCTCCCCCTTACGCAAGCACAAAAGCGCACACGTCGACGCTCCCGAAGTAGCGAGTGGGCAGAAAAAAGCGCCGTGCCGCTGGCCCCTCCACTGCCTCCAGGCTGAGCAAACTCGGAGCAAGAGCACAGGCGGCGAAGCGAATGCAGTGGGAGAGGAGAGTGAGGGCGAGAGACGGGAGAAAACGTCTGGCAAGTGAGCGGAGCCGCGCGTCGGAGCGCCATAATGTATTCACGAGACGAGCGGGCCACTGCGTTTTGTGCTTTGGCGCCCATCCCGGCTGCTAATGCACAGGACCCCCGTGTTAATGCGGCTGTAGCCAGGCTGCGCGTTGATGGGCGGCCTGATTGGATCGCATGAATGAGAGATTAATTAGCGACTTGTTTGCGGCCGTCCGGAGCTGACGTGTAGCCCGCACTTCTTCCGCCTGGACAGTGCTGCGCAGCGACCGTGCATGCAGCTCTGCTAAATCTCGCGCTCTACCAACCTCGCGGCGCTTTTTTGTTCGGATTTGGTGTCTTCCTCTCTGGCTTATATTTTTCCGCTACGCTCCTACTCGCACCTTGCCATTGATTTTTTTTTTTTGTCGGCACATTTGATCAGAGTGGAGGCAGCATTCCATTTAGAGTTTGCATTTAAAAATTCTGAGTAATAATTGACGTCAGGCAGTGGAGTAGTCCCCGCGGAAGTGAACAACGCGTGTGGCATAATTTATGACTAAAATTTATCTCGATAATCCCATTTCATCCTTTCGTGCGTTGCTACATGGCAGACATGAAAGGGGGAGCAGTCATGCAGTGTTTACTTGAGCGCCAGGGGACTTCATCCTGTTGTACACAGCAGCCGATTAACTGTAGATAATTACTAAGAGAGGAGCAAATATAACAACAATGGAAGAAGTAATTTTGTAAGGATTACTCATGACGCATCCCAATATCCAGCACGAGGAGAATACATGCAATGATCGCAGTCGAAATCCTTCGATATTTAAAAATAGGGATGGGACAGCAAGGAGAAGTGTCTACTGGCATCGATGAAATGGCAACCATCACAGAATCCCTTAATTAAAAGGATCTCGTCGTCTTATGTGCAGGCTGTTGTGACCCTAAGCGACTGTGTACAAGTCTGCCCTCACGAAGGTGGCCATCACGAAGGTGGCCATCAATGTTATTAGGCAGTTGGGGAGTCATGGATTCAGCATCATGTTAGAGTGGATCGATTAAGCCTCATGTAGGGATGAGTCAAGTGCAACAGTGGGCCAGTTGGCAGAACTTGGGTTGTCTCGCTGTCGGGTCTTGTGCAAAGATGTGGGGGTGGCGTTGGACAGTATACGTCCTCTAGGGTGTTCCTCCACTGTCATGTCTAGTATATCCGGCCATCAGAGCTCTGAGTAACAATAGGCTTGTCCTAAGGACAGGACAACTGCTTACGAGACAAGTGCTTAGTTCAACCTAGCTGACCGAAAAGAGAAATTGAGCAGCGTCCCCCTCTGAAATGCAGGCCGCATTCGTGGGTGAAGGAGCCTGTCTTTCACCAACGAATACCGCCTGCATTTCAGCAGGAGACGCCGCTCAATTTCTCTTTAAGTATTTGGGATGCACTCTACCACGGTGAAAACTTCAGGACACTTTCCACCTGAGAGATTTTACGTCGGACTAAATACGCCCCCCGTCACTACACCCCAAATAAACAAGGAAAGTGGTGTCATGCGTATTGCTGATCGTATCAAAAAAATCAATTTCACAAGCGACTGGTCGCGCCGAAGTGTCCTGTCACCAGGCTCACGATAAAGTTTTTCCTCTTCCTCCTCCTCCTCCGCCCCTTATGTTATTAGGAAGCTCAGGTGGACAAACTTTCGGTTAATTCCACAAAGCTAATCCCCCCAACTTCTACCACAGAAAAACAGCGGCAACAATGACTAGGCGGCAACGCTTAAATGAAACAAAAATAAAAAAAAGCTTTTTCTATAAAGCCCCGTTATCATTAGAAGTTAACTTCCTTCTCGCACAGGAGTTGACCTATGTCCACGGTGTTTTTTTTTTTATAGCGAAGCTTTGGCGTCCTCACTGATGCCCTTGTACGCCAATGCGCGTTGCAGGAAAGCCAATTTTCTCTCACGATAATGATGAATGACGATGGGTAAAGCTAAAAGAAAAAAAAAACGCTTCCTGTGGCCGGGATCCAACCAGGGTTCATCGCGCTATGAAGCCGGCGTCTGTCACATGGCTCCATTTAGACTTCTTTTTTTCTTTATTGCACGGAAGACTAGCCCGAAAAGCTTTCAAGTCACACCCT
The DNA here is from genome assembly GCF_048455015.1 of Haemaphysalis longicornis. Taxonomy (NCBI): domain Eukaryota; kingdom Metazoa; phylum Arthropoda; class Arachnida; order Ixodida; family Ixodidae; genus Haemaphysalis; species Haemaphysalis longicornis. Next base: position 30,145,943 of record NW_027526361.1, on the reverse strand, counting down.
AAGTACAATAACACTACGTTCACTGGCACATATATTAAAAGCCAGACAGGCACACACACGCGCCTCAAGAAGATGCAACGGGTCCGGCGGCCGCGTAGACAGTATACACAAGGGCACATTGTTCGCAAAAAATTGACATAGTTCCACTAGGCTCTACCGCATTGCGGTCAATCATGCGACACTTCCATAGGCTAAACAATCCAATCAGCACGGAAAGGTCGTAGGGCACGGAACAGTTCTTCATAACTGGCAGAAATTGTATACTGTAGGAGGTGATGTCTATGTCCTTTTTAAGAGTCCGCCACAGAACATCCAAAGAAAGCACAGCATACGACATAAAACACAGCAGTGATTAATTGTCTCAGGCTGGTTACCCAAGTGACAGTTAACAGAACAAGGCACATATACACCTTTACTATTGAGCCATGTTTTAACAGGCAACGTGGGTGTGTGCAACTTAAAAAAGAATGTTTTTGCAGCCACCTGGATGCACATTTTCTTTCCCCGCTTCAAGACACAATTATCTAAAATAATCAGATATGGTTGGCGGTAAGTGGGCACCTGAAATTAAACCGCCCATCAATTCCTTCCTGGAGAGACCACACAGATGCTCGAGAAAAAAAAAAAAACACAATAAGAAACCTGAAAGTGTCAGCAACCTCTTTAAGAAAGCCCCAAGGCGGCTTCGGTCGAAGCGGTTTGGAAAACTCAGACGATAACAAAAGAATCCGTCACGAGAAGAATGGCGTTGTTTGCGTGCCGTAAGGCTGTTAGCCACAAGACGTTAGGCCTAACTTCCCCTTTTGAGGTTTAGGACGTAAGGCTAACGTCACATCATGGGGTTTAACACCTAAAGCCTGCACCCACTCAAAACATTGCTCACTGAACTCCAAGCAGACTGTACCGATTCGCTCCGCACACACCACACCCAAACGTTAGGCCTACGGAGTGCACACCTGAGAGCTGCTGTGGGTATTCTAGAAAAGCGGTGCGCCCCTCCAGAGTAGCACATACTCGCAGTGTGCGATTGGCCAACCGTAGAATCCATCACGAGAAAACTTCGCCTTCAACCATCGTCGTCGTTAGACGGAGGGGTGCAAGATCTTTTTGTTTCTGGCAATGGTCTTCCAAGACTCCTGAGGAACTATGGTGTGAGTTTTGGTGTCCTCGCGTTTTGGGAAAACCAGACGCTCTTCGACACGGGGATTGGTTGGTCAGAGAAGGAGGTAACGTACAGGGGTTCCGTCCCAAAATGAGTGGGAATGTTTGCATGCGAGTCGAGTGGAATGCAGGCATATTGGAACGTCTGAGATGCAGTGTAGTTTGCGTAGAACTAGGTGCGAGGGGAAAGGTTCGTTTGCTGGGCTGCAGCAATGAAAAGTGCTACTTGGTTTGGTTTGCTCTTTACTGTCGGATTGTGTCCTTTAGAATTTTTTTGTGTGTTTGTAGTCCTCTGGGTCCATGGTATGAGCTTGGGCAACTTATTGGCGGTCCCAACGAGGTGACTCGGGAAAGTTAATCTGCCCTTTCGTTGCCGCTCAGGCAAGCGTGACCGATCTACCGAGTCGGGGAGGTTTGTTAGCGAGTGCATAGTGAGGTTTCTAGTATGATATCCTTGACTCCGTGTGAAGTTAAATGTGGCAGCGAAGTTTGCGAGTGTGGAAGCATGTGCATTGTCTCAGTACAAGGGTGGTGGTGCGTCACAGTCCATTCTCCTCTAGCGAGTGCTTTTGTATGCCCCTGTGTGTTGCGGCGTCAAGGCCCGGGTTAAAGTGCGTCGTGATCTCCTCAAAGTTCCGCGCCTGACTATAGTATTTATAGCCGTGGTGCCTTCATTGTTGACACTCTGTAATTAGCATATACAGAGTATGCGGTCGCTACTTGGGGTCGTGGTGGTGGTAAAAACTTTATTTATCCAGAGCTGTGAAGAAAGAGGCGCCGGCTGGGAGCACCGGCACACTACAGTCCCCTAGTCGACGGATAGGAGCCCGTGGGCCCTAGCGGCGAGTTCGGCCAGCTGAATCACACACTCTTGAACTTGTTGGTCGGGGCTCAGCAGAGTAGCCTCCCATTGCTCTACCGTGGTAAGGGGCAGGGACAGAGTAGGATGGAGGGTGGGTCGCGAGGGCACGTGCCTACTATGTGGTGGAGGGAAGCAAAAGGCGCGCCGCACCACGTGCACGTGTGGCAGTATCGCGTGGGGAAGTGGAGGTGGCACAATGCGGGATGCGGGAAGGTGTTAGTCTGCAGTCGACGCCACTGAACAGACTGCCTGCGTTTTAAAGTGGGAGCGGGGCCGGGGAAGTGCATCCGACTAAGGCGGTAGTGCTGCGCGATTTCCCGATACCTAACCAGGCGATCCCTCCCTCCCGCCCGAGGTGGAGAGGCAGCATCCGAGGCATCCCGGCAGCAGAAATCTCGGGCTACCTCGTTAGCCAGCTCGTTACCCGAAAGGGACGAATGGGCCGGAGTCCATATCAGGCGTGGACAATGTGCAGGTGGAGTCTGTGCAGTCTGCAGGATACGTGCGGTGATGGGGGATACACGACCCGTCGCAAAGTTCCGCAGAGCTTTCGCATCCATTTCCACAGTGTGTCCCGTTCTCGGTTGCGGTACACCGTTCAGGAGGGAGTGCTTTGCTTGTGGTGATCATTCCTCTATCTCGTTCCCATGTGGTGTTGTCGTTCTGTAGCCCCGTACCATCTGGAGGCAGCTATAGTCGCTTAGGATGAGAGTTCCTTGTTTACTTGGGATTTACTTTAAATTTTTGTAATCACTTATCAGTTTTTCTGGTGTGCAGTACAAGTTTATGATTTTAATATCTGAATGTTTACCTTAGCCGTAGTTTGTGTGATTGCGTGAGCAGGTGGATATCATTTATGGGTGGTATTCATTGAAAAGTTTAGCTGTCAATTTCTTCGATTGGCAACACTGGAAACGGTCACTGACATGGCGCGGCTTGTGCCACTGCGCCCGCACGCCGAAGAAAAAAACACAGCGGCGTGCGTCGTCTGCTCCGTTTCAACCCGATTCTCAGCGGTGGGGTCAACAGCGACGTTATTAATCGCACTCACATTGGACTCGAGACATTACTTCGCGTTCGGTGAGGTAGAGTTTGGAACGTCCAACGCACATCATGTGCTAGCACGAACAAGTACCGCCATCGCGCGGAGCCCGACGTAACCAGGGACGGCGCACTCACATAGCTGCCTGCATGCGCGCCTCGCCAGTGAATACAAGTTTAGAAACGTGATTACGAATGGCATCATGCATATGCGTAATGTCTATCAGAACGAATATGTTAGATGCTTTCCCACTAAAGTTAAGAGGTTTGGTCGTGTTGCCTCTCAAGTCTCCCGTGCGGTAGGTTAACAAAACCTCTACGTTTAACTGAATAATGCGTGACACTAAGCATGGTATAATTTTGCTTTACCGCCGTCCAGTTTCATCGTTCTATCCGCGTCATGTATTGCGCAGTGCAAAGTTGCTAAGTTGTTCAGAATGAAGCAGTTGCACTTCCGAACGGCGCTACTACTTTAGTCTGCTTAATTAGAGGCATGTAAGCGGTAAATATCTCGCTGGTAAAAAGAAAAGCAGCTTCCACGAGGTAGTGTTTTAAGCATCTTCGCTTTTAATTATATAGGGGCTTGTTACATATGACAGACGACGGGTTTTCCGAATTGCTTTCGTTGCGTCTTAACCTTGCTTACCTGGCACCATGAAAGCTCGCCTGAGAGCAGCTTCGGAAGAGCACGGATAAATCCCCTCATTACACTAATTGGAGCAGCAGTGTGGTCGTTTGAAAGAAAAAAAGAACATAAGTGCGTGCATTGGGGGCTAGGATGGCGACTAAGATGTATTCTGAACATCTGGTAAAAATAGTAACCCGCCCAAATTAAAGTATTATTATCGTAATTTCTTTGATGGGAAAAATTCTATTTTAAGAGTTACATGGAAGGTACAGTCACTGATGTGGACTGCATTGAAACAGTCGACTAACTTTTGGTGCCATTTCCCTACATATAAAGAGGATATAAATGTTCATTACCAGCAGTCTCGCATGATCGCTTGGTTTATTTGCAACGTATTTAAATAATATTCGGAATATTTCTTGTCGCTCTATCTGCAAAAAAAAAAACAAATTGTTCAGGACGATAATAAAACCAATTTGTGGTTCCGTTTTCATTGAACTTCTGAACGACCGAGCTATCCTTCAACTACTTACTTGTAATCTTCAGCAACATTGCGACAACGTAATTTCGTGCGCTTGTCATGTATGCCTGTTGTGGGAATTTCAAAGACACTTAGACAAAGTAATTTGAATTTACTTGTAGAAGAACTGATGTCAAAAGTTTGGTGGCTATTTGTCCTTTATGGAAAGGCTTTCTCGCAAGGTTGATGCTCCGTTCTGTTTAAAATATTCATTATTGCGTTCCTCAATGAAACGTTTGAATGTCTCTAGCTAAATGTTTTCGCTTCATTTTGTTGTCCTGTTTCGGCATGTATGTTAAGTACTATGATTTGTTCACAGTGCTGTGCGCACTGCGTATTAGCTCATTACCGCAGGATACGACTCACGCGGGTAAAGAAGGGGCACATTTGGCTTCGCACGTAGTTCATCGCTATACAAAAAACTGTTGTTTATTCCTCCGTTATAGGAACCGATAAAACACGGAAGTGAAATGTGCAGCGAAATATGCAGCTGAGCATGATTTGCGGGTCGGCGACTGTCTTGTGGGTGTGCTTAGCGAGCGACGTCCTGCTGGCGGGTCGCTTCGGCAAAGGTGCACTGGCGTCATTTCCGTGACGGACGTGACGTCAGTGAAATCTTGGTGTATACCGGCATAAAACACTTTCGTGTTAAAAAAAAAAAAGCTCAGCCTAGCTGCATTGTAATCCTCGCCTTTCCAGTCACCGAGCAAGCGCGCCACCACCTCACTATCGGGAAAACAAAGATAACGGTGAAATAAGGACTTATACCATCCACTACGTATTTCCCACTTTAGACCTACATCCACCTCACTAATAAATGTTTATTGATAAATGTTTATGTGGTTTAACGCGCCGACACTACACAGGCGATGAGGCGCGCCGTAGTAGAGGGCTCCGGATTGATTTTTACCACCAGGGGGTCTTTAAAGTGCGCCGAAAACTCGAACACACGGGCGTTTTAGCCTTTCACCTCCACCAAAAAAGCGGCCGCCGCGGCCGGGAAATGGACACGCGACCTTGGGCTCAGCCGCACAACGCCTTAGCCACACCAATAAATGTTACAAACGATGGTTACGGCGCGAACTTGTGCATGTAAACACGCTGGATATGCCGTGTCACGTGTCATCATTAAATATTTGTTAAGAAACTAGAAATAGTAAATTTTTATGAGAACTGACATTCCATCGCAGTGTCAGCGGAGCCTACGGGAGGAGTTTTAATCAAAAGCAGTTGGCCATCGATACTCATGGACCTTCTTGCCAGAAGGCACCCGCCGCGGTGGCTCAGTGGCTAAGGCGTTGCGCTGCTGAGCACAAGGTCGCGGGTTCGATTCCCGGCCGCGGCGGCCGCTTTTCTGATGGAGGCGAAAAGCAAAAACGCCCGTGTGTTCGAGATTTCGGCGCACGTTAAAGATCCCCAGGTGGTCAAAATTAATCCGGAGCCCTCCACTACGGCGCGCCTCATCGCCTGCGTTGCGTCGGCGCGTTAAACCCTATCAATCAATCAATCTTGCCAGAAGGCCTCCGAAAAAGCATCATTTAAGCAAATGCAAGATCACTTAGCTCGAGCTCAACGCATTTTGTGCTTCTCATCTTTTTCGGCCCGATAAAGCCTGCTCTAAGCAGTCCGCAAGGAAACAGAAAACGTGATATCCCCCATCGCGTAATCTGCTCTGACACCCTCACAGCGATACTGAATTATTCCAGCTTCCTTTTCATATTCCTCCGTGCACGCAACGCCGAGAATCTCTTTTGTAGCAACGGCCAAAAACTTCACTGCGGTTTCCCGCTGGCTAACACGCCACAGTTCCGAGAAAGTGCGGTCACGCTGCGACGAGCGCAAGCGTCGTTCTCACCCATCTGCCATCAGTCGACGGCTCAGTCAACGCCCCCTACGTGGAATAAGGCCCCGTTACTCCATCCTCTAATCTTGTATGGAAGTTCTAGACGCTTTAAAGTGTGTAACTGTATTTTGATTTAAACTACACGGAATCGGAACGAGTGGTACTACTTATCGCAGCAATAGGGGTGGAATAAAGCGTAGGCCTTGTCATGTTAGACATGTTCGTTTAGTTCACACACTAGCGGTCTCAGCGCTGTTTTTAAAACGCCTTCCGTCCGCGGCGCTGGCTGTCTTTTGTCGCCTGCCTCGTCCGAGAAAGATTTACGCTCCACATCAGCGTCCCCGGTTGCACGCTTCGTGCGGCTTGTCTCGCCTCCAGCTTTTGTTTCCGCCTCTCAGGCGCTGCTAGGATCAAAATAAAAAATAAATAAACCAAATAGAGCCTATGGCGGTGTTTCTTTTATTAAAAAAAAATTCCGGCCCGAACGCAAGACCGCAATGAGTTCTAAAAGACAAGTGATGAATATCACGCTTCCATCTTTTTTTAACACAAAAATGCTTTATTCCCGGATGCACGAGGATATCGATGACGTCATATCCGTCATCGAAGTGACTCCAGTACAACGAAGCAAGCGGCCTGTAAAGTGTTCACCCCTGCACGCACAGTCTTCTTGCGGGGCAGCAACCTTTAGTACTACAGAGTACGTTATACTGAGGTTTGTTCGTTTTCGTGTTTTATATTTTAACACGAAAGTTTTTTATGCCGGGATGCACCAAGGTTTCACTGACGTCATATACGTCACGGAAATGACGCCAGTACACCTTTGCAGAAGCGACCCACCACCAGGACGTCGCTCGCCAAGCCCACCCACAAGACACCCGCCGACCCGCAAATCATGCACAGCTGCAGATTTTGCTGCACATTTCCCTTTCGTGTTTTACTGATTCCTATGACAGAGGAATCAACCAGATTTTTTTAGTCTGTAGAAATTAATGATCGAGCGTTACTTTTCTGGCAATATTAATCAGGGGAACTCGATATGAAAGAATTGGATGACAAAGCTCAGCGTTAGAAAGCTGGATTTTATCTCTCACATGCATCGAGGTAATACAATTGCGCAGAACTACGAGCAATGCGTGGGTAATAGTAACGAATTGTATTTTTAGGCCTTCTCTAAAGCACAATGATACACACCCCTGAGGCGAACTTGATTAAATCGGTTAAACTGAGGCTAAAAACCCTTTTTATCTAATTTACCGTAACTGCAATGTTCGCGAGTTCGCGAGTAAATGAGATTCAGGAATTCTCAGTTTGTGGTACGGTGGGTTTAAACTTCAGATTATCGAACGTTATATCGGTTGTAGTTTTGCTTTATAGAGTGCAAACACTTGCCGGAATGTATTTTTGATGAAAACTTCAAATGACTGCAAGCCAACTTTGAACACTACGAAAACATGTATTTACGGTAATTCTTGGGGCACAAAATCGTCCAATTTGGCGGAACGTGTTATGAAAATGAAACTTGAACTATTTTATGTATCGATAACTCCAGTGAGGCCATGTATTTTTTATTGTTGGAAGTTTTTCTTTTTTTTTAACACACCTAGCATCGCACTCTTTTTAATGGTTAAAAGCGAACAAAATTACTCATTTAAGCTTATTTTTTTTTTATTTCGGGAGACAGGGGGCGGGGTGCACAATGTCCGGATACAAACAAGCTTTCTTTTTAAATGATTATCTTCTGATTATTGAGGCAGCGTAAATTGGCACGCTCTTTCCTTGTCCCACAGACCATAGTGTTCGCGCTCTTTGGCCTCCGTTTCCCTTCCTTAATAAAAAAAGGCGCACATATTACTAAAAAAATACAGAAGAATTTGAGACGCAGCCATTTCTCTTTATTAATTTTCAAGTTTTTTTCTCGATGTTAACAAAGTTGCAATTATTCATTTACCCTTCTACATTAGAGGCCCGTGAACGTATCCTGTAAAGTTTTTCGCGGTTGTAGCATTTACTATATTTTACGGTGTCGCTTGTTGTCGGGTTTTATACCATTTCATTTTGAATGTCTGATAAACGTCCTTGCAATGGATATTTTATTAATTTCCTCTCTGAAAGCATGACTGGATCAGCGAAAGCTTTTATAATATTGAGCTTATTTTGAACCATTTGGGAATTTCCACAAGTGTATGGTTACGCTACAACTACCTTTTAGTGGTAGTTGGAAACACCACTAATTCCTGACAGAGTACAGCTTTTACAAATTATTATAGACGGCTAAAAATGATTCGATCAATTAAATATAATTGAACTTCGTTATAACGAAGACTGATATAGCGAATTATCAGCTATAGCGAACTAAATACGAACTTTGGTTGGTCACGCTTCATTTCTTGACAGCTATTCTTTTACAATGAAAGTGACACTGCGGGAGTAGCGCGCACTATCGGATATTACAAAGAAATATTTGACCAATAGGCTGAGAAGCTACCTGGCAAAACTCCCGGCGTCCAACACTGCAGAAGTACAAAATGCCTCTTTGTTCGTGAACACACTGTAAAACTTTATCCGACTCGGGGCTGTGAATAGCCACCACACAAAGACCACATAATTCCTCGAAAATACAGGCCTGTTTCGTCAAACGAACTTTGTTCTGTTGTAATTTCACGTTCTGGTTCGTTGAGCTTGAAATGCCAAAGAAAATGATGAGGGTTACCTTGTTTACAGTAGGTTCGAAGATTTAAAAAATGCATCAAGGATTTTTGCGGGAGCCAGATTACCGATTGTTTTCAACCGACTTTTAGCTCTACTGTTAGAACTAATATCGCAAATAACGAACTAAATTACAGCCCCGAAACTACTTCGTTATGAAGATGTTCGGCTCTACTAAGCAATTTCGATCTAAGTGTGGTCAGTGTTTTGTTCTACAAAATGCAAGGTTTAGTTTCGTCCGCTTCCATTTTCACGAGATCCACGAAAACCCGGACGTGCCACAACCGATCAGACAAGCAATCCCTAAAACCATCCTGCGTCAGAAGTATTCCACCAGCGTCATTCTCCCACGTAACACCTGCTTGCGTGATGAACAAAGCACCACGGGCAAGGGGAACACGCGGCAACATTTCGCCGTGCCTAGCTCCTGGCGCGGGGGAGATGAAGTCGTCTCTTGCGCACCGCCGAACGGACGCGAAGGGCTCCTCCCGGAAGCTCGGGACGAGCAGGGCGAAGCGACGGTGCGTGTCAGAATTCCGTCCCTGCTTGGTCGACGCGCCGCGCGTAATCGCGAGGCGTCTTCGCGGTCCGCCGAGCAGGGCGCGGGCGCTGGGATGAAGACTCTCCTTTTCCCCATCCTCCTCCCTCCTCCACTCTCCATCCTCCCACGCGCACGCTCGTTGGAACGCACAACGCTGTGTGTGTGGCGTCTGCGGAGCAGCCGCACGCCCGGCCAACCGTCACTAAGAGAGAAGGCTTCCGCAGTCACTCATCGTGCGCCTCGAACCGAGCTGAACGTGAGTGTCCAGCTTCTGAAAACGTCATCATGTTGAGCCGGGAAGAGGAAATTTTGAGCTGTTCTCTTGTTGGGGAATAATATAATGGATACCAGTCTCCGGCATTCGTATCTAGTCGGTGTTCAGCCGGCTGTTGAGCCGAGAAACACGGCCCGGAGAGACGTTTCCCCTGCAACCCAGCCGACCGCTAGCTTTCGTGGCCGGTTACCAATACTCCGCCGTCGCCCCAGCCCACCAAGCCTGGATCTCCTCCTGTCGATATCCCACACTGCAAATAACAGGCAATTCTCTTCACCCCCACCTCTCCCCATATCAAACTACCCACAATAAGACAAATCACTGTTTACTGACATCGAATTCACTTAAAGTCTACTCGTGTCGAAGCAGTCGTCACTCAACTCCCCCGATTTCTTTTTTCGCCGCTGTTCCATTTCCGTCAGTGCGGTTTTCTATCCGAATCCCGGTATTCATCCTTCGGCCCCTGCAGCTATCCTTGATTGAGAGGGTGCACCCTGTCCCTTTCATTCCTCACTCCCGGTTTCGAATCCTTTCACGCACACTCTCACCTCTACGCCATCCTTTGTGCTGTCGTAGTGAGCGTTTATGGTCGGGAAGTCATTTCCATAACAAACCAGACACAGTACTCGAACGTCTGAAACGGGCCTGTAAAACTGTTTAAATCAGGTCCAACTCATTTCACTGTCACGTGGCGCCGCTCTGAATCGAACTTTGTGAGTACTGTATAACTAGACCGTTGAAACCTCCCAAAAAAATTCCCGCGAGCATCGTTTAGTGGACATCAGGCAACCGGAGCATTGGCACAAATTAGAATTCATTAGCGGCAGGGGGTAAAGAACTCCAGGCCACCAACGTCGATGTGCTGTTTGCAATCAATACAGCAGCAGAAATCAAAACAATCAAATCAGTCTGCACCAACTTTCACGGGTCACTATTTCAGCCTCTGCTGTATATGTATGCGCAAGTTTGTTTATTCTCCCTCGCCCTATATACACCGATCTTTTTTAACCCGGCTACACAGTCGCCGGCTGTTATGAAAGCAGGTAGGCACGTTTCTGAAAAGTTAATGGGACACAAAATACTGACTGACATTTTCTATACCCGAAAAATAGCACTTTTCAAAGCTGCTTCAGCTCATTTTCACCATCAAAGCATGGTTTGTTTGTTTGTTTGTTTGTTTGTTTGTTTGTTTGTTTGTTTGTTTGTTTGTTTGTTTGTTTGTTTGTTTGTTTGTTTGTTTGTTTGTTTGTTTGTTTGTTTGTTTGTTTGTTTGTTTGTTTGTTTGTTTGTTTGTTTGTTTGTTTGTTTGTTTGTTTGTTTGTTTGTTTGTTTGTTTGTTTGTTTGTTTGTTTGTTTGTTTGTTTGTTTGTTTGTTTGTTTGTTTGTTTGTTTGTTTGTTTGTTTGTTTGTTTGTTTGTTTGTTTGTTTGTTTGTTTGTTTGTTTGTTTGTTTGTTTGTTTGTTTGTTTGTTTGTTTGTTTGTTTGTTTGTTTGTTTGTTTGTTTGTTTGTTTGTTTGTTTGTTTGTTTGGACGCAAATACAGCGCGCCATTTCTATCTGTCCTTCCCGTTCCATTATTCGATGGCGTAAAACCGCCCGTCGCACGCCGGGAAGACAGACCAAGCCATTTCAACCAGAAGGGGGCTGCCACCTACGAGGAGTAAAAAATGTGGTTGATGCCTCTTTCAGAGAAATCGGTAAAACGCGAAAGTGAATGTGCCTTTACAGGAGCATTGATTGTGCAACCATATGAACTTGCACATCGCTATTATTCTACGTCAGTATGGCAACGTTAGACGCATCAACGTTCGACACTGGATTGCACGCACCGGAACATCGCGTAAATCCGACTGAAACCACAGCCCCTTGAAAACCGTGCGAACGAAACGGAACCGAAACCGAAGCCGAAAGCAGTAGGTGTCTCAATTCACCCGCGTCCCGCGTACACGAAGACGCTGGATCGAGGCGCCAACTGTCGGCGTTCATAAGTGTCATGCTAAACTGTTTCGCTTCACTTCTCCTAGATGGCATCTGAAGGAAAAAAGTAGTGGGAAAGATGTAAGGCGCGTTCGTAGACCTACTGGCGCTTGAATTCGTAGCGCGGTGGGCAGAGCGCTTTGTGCCTCCCGTTGCGGCTAGAGAGTTTGTGGCTCCAATCCGGGCGCAGCCGCGTCAATGGAACTTTTTCTGGTGACGTCATTTCCGTGACGGGTATGACGCCGGCAAGATCTTGGTGTACCCGGGCATAAAACACTGTCGTGTTAAAATATATCCGCGCGACTCGATCGACGGCTGTACACTTAGCGTAGCCGATTGCGCCGCAATCTCAAACTTTTGCCGCTCGTTGTGATAGCTAAATAAACGATCAAAGCAACAATAGGCAAATCCTATAGATTTCAGCCGCCCGCGCGTATCTTCTATCGGTGGTTATATGATAATGTGAAAACATTTAAACGAAATCAATTCTGAAACAACTCACCACCAGTTGTAGTGAACGCACTTTCTTAAGAGTGATTAGAAGCTGAAGTTTGTACCCTTCAAATACGCGACTGCTAGGCCAAACTTCCAAGTACATTCACTTTACACGTGACCAGCCGCGATGGCTCAATGGCTAAGGCGTTGCGTTGCGCTGCTGAGCACGAGGTCGCGAGTTCGATTCCCTGCCGCGGCGGCCGCTTTTCTGATGGAGGCGAAAAGCAAAAACGCCCGTGTGTACGAGATTTCGGCACACGCTAAAGATCCCCGGGTGGTCAAAATTAATCCGGAGCGCTCCGCTACGGCGCGCCTCATCGCCTGCGTTGCGTTGGTGCGTAAAACACTACAATCATCATCACTTTACACGAACAAGTCCCCGGATAATGTTTGCCTCAGAAAATCTCTTACACAGGCTGCACCGATTCCCCTTCATCATTCACTGTTCGGCATGTCAGAATGGTAGTGCGGGAAGGTGTATCGAGCGGCGACATCTGTTATCGTCCGTTTGGTGCTTTTTGTTTTCATAAGCAACTGCTACAGCCGCAAGAGGCGCACTTGTATTCACGGCACTGTAATCTACCGATAAAGTCCTACTTGTTTCTACGCTGTGATGTTCCTTCAAAACTTTTCCCTATTTCTGCTTGCGCCTCTAACTTTCAATTATATCTGCCGACAATGCGCTTGGAACAACCCGTGTCGCAACGACAAAACTGGCTCAACTTTTCACACACGCAAGAGAAGTTTCGCCACTACAAGTACGGCGAGTAGGGCTTAGGCTGTCTCTTCTAATCAGAAACACCTCAGACAATGCAGCACAAAAAGCAACCCCGTAGCACTTCGGTGTATACTGCTCTCGTTCGCGCAACGGGGCGCCTGCGCGCGACAGCCGCTGGGACTCTCAAGAACGGACCCCGTGCCGCTTAGGGCGCAAGTGGAGGCACGAAATTGCCCGTCGAGAATATCCCAAGGAAAACACGATCCCCTCGGAGTGGCTACGTAGGCAACTTTCGAGTCCTTCGCAGGCTCAAATCCTTTGTACCTACGCTTGCTCTTCTTAATCGAAGCCTTCCTTCTTGGCATCTCCACTTAATTAGCAGGCCGTTATTTTTCTTCGCTCGTGTTTCTCCTCAATAATGACTAGAGCCTGCGTAGTATGCGATTGTTTCCATAGTTAATTAATCTTTACTATACGCAGATTCTTTCGGGTCTTCCCTTACTTTTTTAAAACAAATATCACTGTAAAAATGGGGAAATGGAGGAGATGCAGGCGTTGCAAGGTTATTACACCCATTTTCTTAAGAGTGCAAACACCCCTATATGTAGTCTTACACACCTTCAAGATAACAAAGATTTCTGAGGGGTGCTTGAAGGTGTGAGACTGGGGTTTGATAAAAATTATGACGTATCAAACCTAGGAATCACACGATTTCGAACTCCGCTTGACTGTGACAATTTTTTGAAATCTAAGGTTTGACGAAATCTCTGGGAAGTCGAATCGTTCTTTTTACGCTTTTAATAAACCTTTGGTGGGCAACCACAAGTTCTTCAAATATGAACTGTTATAATTTTTGTATGCCCGACTGCCGGCTTTGCACATACTGAGATTCATGCATATACTATCGAAAAAACCGCTAAAATATTTTACTTTTGCAAGAAGCCCGCTTATTCTAGAAAATGATAATCTTCTGCTGGCTATAAAGGCAAAGAGAGCAGACATTGTGTAAATAAGGTGTGCGTGTGTAACCACTCTCCCCTTGTCGACACATTTCGTTCGTGATATGAGGAGGGGTTGCGAACCTGTTGTGCGAGCTGAATGTGCGGGTAGGTACATTGGAGTACGAATGTGTGCTACCGCGCACCCATAATTCAGGGTGTATGTGTGCGACCCCCTCAAATTTCGCCCTGAGCACGCTAAAACAGCCTTTATTGCTCAAATATTCTTTATTTGCCAAAACACTATTAAAGGGGTGGTCACCATAAAATAAGACACTTACACCATTATTATACAATGAGGGTTAAAGCAGTTTAGCTGTGTACAGCAATTATAATATACGCGATCTTATTGGCCTGTGAAAAAAGAAGCGAAGTCACGTGAATAAGAGGGAGCAAACAAGGACGAGAGTTCCGACAGGTTTCTGGCATGCAAACGCAGCTTCACAGTTAAAGGGACCCTGCAACACTTCTTTCAACTTTTCTTGAAATCTTACATACTTGAAGAACGTAGCCACCCAGCACACCCAGTACTTAGATTAGGGGATCGCAAAGTACCTCAGCCAAAAAGTACTGCTCTGTGCCCATCAGATAACTTGGAAACTCGCTCAAAAAATGTTTCTCTTTTTCCCATTCTTGACGTTCTTCGGCGGCTCAAATTACGTCACTAAGGCCACGTAGCGGCTGTTTGCGCGTTTTTCTTCAGTTGCAGCACTGAACGCTTTTCGATAGCGACTTAAAATAAACACAAAAACAAAGCAGGAATGGAAGGCGTATCTGGTGCGACGAGCAAAACACGCAGTGCCGCTCCGTGCTGGCGATTACTATAGCTTTGGCAGTCGTTCCAGACGCGAAGGAAAGAGTGGAAGCGCTTACTGAAAATGTTGCACGGTTCCTTTAATCAGCGATACATTTCGGATATGTTTACGCATGACGTAATTTCAAAGAATGCACCTCAAATAGGTGGCCACCCCTATCGCCATCCTCCCTCGTTTCAAATAGTTTTCTCGCTACTTCCCTTTGTGCCCATTTCACAGCTCATTTTGTTCACTCGCCCTAAACGTAGAAACAAGGCAGTTACTTAAAACGGACTATCGGCAAGTCTTCAGACTCTATGGGTATAGGATTTATGCCCGAGCACATCAGTGGCCTAAGCAGTCAGTGCTAGGTGCGTGCTGGTTATGATGGGACATTCTCCCATCCGTTCGGCAGCTGTGGCGGAATCTAACAATTTTACGGGTTCGTTGTTGTAAGAGCCCCAGTTTTCCAGTTTAGCCGTACGCCTTGTGAATTGCCATTTTAAAGGTGATAGCCTTTCTTGGGCTACTTTGTTTCTCTTTTCTTTCTTTATTGCCTGCTTGGCGACAAAACAAAGCGCAATGTATACTACCCAAATTGAAAGCTCCAACCTCCAGTCGGCTGAAATGGGTGGCTTCAAACTTCTTAAACTGCTCAAAGCCGATAATTTTAGTCTGTCTGTATGTCTGTCTATCCCTTGGTTCAGCCTTCCGGCGAAAAGTTAATACAATGCTTTACAGAACGGTTTACATAGGCAGAACTTATCCGAACCACTTAATATGGAAACACACTTCCTCCTTGTCAACATTGGATTGGATTGGATTGGATTGGATTGCATTGGATTGGATTGGAAAAGACTTTAATGACAATGATCCTGCAGTAGGCGGGAGCCGATGTTCAGAAAAGGAAAACATTAGTAATATTTGAAGCAAACATCAATACATAAATGCTATTTCCAGTGCTCTTATAATTAAATATCCATAGCTGCACGATTTTTGCGATAGCAAATAAAAAATATGCGTTCAATACAATTTTTCGGCCCACAAATACGAAGAGAGGACGCGCGGAGCCGAGAGCACGTGGCGCCATTCAATGTGCAGCAGTAACGAAACGTTCCAATATATGGCGCACGAGCGGTGGAACACGCGAAACTTGAATTGACTTAAGAAATCTCTTTTGTGATTATCGTCGGAGGAGCAAAACGGGAGGGAGAAAGCCTGACAGATGGGGGGAAGGAGAGAGAGAGAGAGAGAGAGAGAGAGAGAGAGAGAGAGAAGAGAGAGAGAGAGAGAGAGAGAGAGAGAGAGAGAGAGAGAGAGAGAGAGAGAGAGAGAGAGAGAGAGAGAGAGAGAGAGAGAGAGAGAGAGAGAAGACAAACGTTTACAGAAGACATTCGCAGTGAACTAGCAGATACGCGGCCAATTTTTTTATCGAAAGGCTGGGATTACGAGGAAGTGGAACCCTTACTTCTGACATAGATAAATCGTGTGATCGCCCCAATACATTATCTTTGCTGCTTCTTATAATTCCCAGGGTGTTCCAAATTAGTCCACAGCCCTCTACTGCGGTGGATTCTTGCTAGGGCCCACGTGATGCTGTTTCGAACGACAACTTTACCTTTTTCTTAGTTTTCAATATTAGTTTTATTGCGTATATCTTACCACTTCTTCCTTTTTTTCTATTAATGTTTTGACATTTGCCGTTTTCGTCCTATTACTTTGTTTTGCCTCTGTTATTTTTATGTGGCTAAGGAGCCGCCTTCAAGAGAAATACACATCGCTTCCCTTACTTCATTCAATCCCTACTTTCTGTTCTTTCTTTTAGTTCTTTTTTCCCCTCCTTGTAAGCCTAACCCTTGTGTTTTCTTTTCTGTCTTTAATTTATCTCCCGTTTGATGCCAGACACTTTTACTCCATACAATCCTTTACTTTTTTCATTCCTGTCAAACCCGCACTCCAAAATATTCGATGTTTGTGCAACTACAAATGAATGCATTCGCTCCGGCCAAATTTTTGGTCCCAATTTTCGTGGGCGCGTGAAAAAATCCTTTTTGCATCACTTACAGCTGCGGCGAAGTATCATCCCCTTACGACGCATCTGGGTGCGCTCACGGGAACATAACAGTTTTGACGCGGCTAGAGTCGAAGGCACGCCTAAGCATCCTTGATCAGCAACTTCGCCATAGCGATCAGCGCACCAAACTCCGTGTTTGACTCTAAGATGCACGATTCAAGATGGATGAGGGCCTCAACATGGAAGTATATGCCATACGGCTCCAGACGGGAAGCGCAATGTTGATATTTTTGTCCCGCAATGCGTATGTCGCTCACTGGCGTCAAAATTTCTCCTATAAGTTCAGTATCGGCCGAGGATCGTCGGCAGCGAAATGGCCGTACTCTCACGGCTCACTTACCCGAAGGTCGCGAACGCTTCATGCCGAAAGCATCAGGCACGTGAAAGATGGCTGCACTCCCGAGGAAAGCGCCGAGTGCAGGCGCGAAATAAGTATGATTGAGAGGCCTTCTCAGAAAAGACAAAGGCCCTCGGCCTAGGCTAGAAGAAAGGAGGGGGCGCCCGCTGAAAAATGTGATTCTTTTACGTCTCACGCGTCATGACCGAAAGTCGTACCGCAAACAGCTCAGTATCAAAAAAGAACATTTTAATGTCGAAGTGCCGCGTTAGTGGCGTACCACTCTGAGACAAGAATAACTCATTCCAGTGTTGTGCAGTAGATACAACTACGATACCGGGTGCTAAGCTTGACAAAGGCATTCGTAACGATCTCAATGTTTGGATTGGTTGATAATGCTCCTAAAAAGGAAGCCATGGTTAGAGATCACCACAAGCTACGTCGCTATCAGGGTGCGTTCGCCCTATGCTCTACGGTTGCGAGTAGAAAAAAGCGATGGCTAATTCTGCATTTGCGCCGTAAAACTTCCGGGTGAACACTTCCGGATGAACATTTTTGCTTTGAGAGCTCCTAATGCTAGATTCCGTAGGCCCAAAAGAAATTCACCTTCCATTCCCAAAGAAAGTTGAGCGAAGCGCGAAAACTAAAAGCGCGTCCAACCTTCGCTGAAAGTGTGTTCAATCAATTGTCAAAGCTTCGAATACCCAAATCGCAAACGAAGGACGACCCCGTGGGATGATTGCTGGCGCACTAAAGCGCGAGACACATGGACGACTGGTGCACGCGATACGCATGCGACTGATCGTTACGACTGATCGTTAGGACCGGTTTTGGCGTCATTCGCTGGTCGCAGGACGCTCACGACGTGGGACTGGGAAGCCAGATGCAGTCGTGCCATCGTTGCGAACGTCGTGCGGCCACAGCCAATAAGAGTCCGAATACCGAAGGTGTCATAGCTTAGAAAGTTTCTGTTCGGGCCCTGAGGTGGCGCCACTGGCGATTCCGAGTATTTTCTCCGTGAGTAGCAATTCCGAGCATGGACGAGCGGAATCATGGAAGCTAAATGTTTTCACGCCGCTGTACTGAACATATAAAAAACCGAGGGACAGCGGGTGCGGTTGTGTGGCATGTTTCACCGAGAATGCACGTTTTAGGGCGCAGCCCTTCGGCGGCCGACTCTGGGCTGAGCCGGTGTTCGGCGTTAACTGAGGGAACGATGACGTGGAACGACAAGTGAAGGAAAAATCGAACGATGAAAGAAAGCAAAGGAGGAGAGTGTCGCAAAATTGGGAAGGGAGGGCGGTTCGCCGTGGCGGCGCGTGCTAGTGCTCTCGGAATGTTTGCGGTGGGCGAGGAGAGGGGGCAGTATGCTGTGCCCGCACGAGGCGCTCGACGTCGCGATGCTGGATCGAAAACGTGAGGGGGTCGGGCGCGTGACTATGATGTGCGTTCGCGTAAGACGCAGTTCGCGGTCTCTTCCTGAGAAGCACTTCGCGCCGCCGCCATAGAGGCTCACCATAGCTACCGCCGATAGAACCAACGAATGAGTGCTCCCTCAGCGCACTGCTACTGCGCCCAAATATCGCATTAGGGAGTATAGGAGTTCGCATTAGGGAGCCAGTTCCTTTTGGATGCAAAGCATCTCTTAGTCGACCCACCCCCCTACCCGCCGCGGTGGCTGAGTGGCTAAGGCGTTGCGCTGCTGAGCACGAGGTCGCGGGTCGATTCCCGGCCGCGGCGGCCGCTTTTCTGATGGAGGCGAAAAGCAAAAACGCCCGTGTGTACCAGATTTCGGCGCACGATAAAGATCCCCAGGTGGTCAAAATTAATCCGGAGCCCTCCACTACGGCGCTCCTCATCGCCTTCGTTGCGTCGGCGCGTTAAACCCTACAATCAAATCAAAATCTTAGTCGACCCTCCGTCGTCCGTAGGCGTCCGGCGTCCGCACCTCTCCTCCTCGTCCCCCTCTCCACGCCAGCTGTGATAACGCCGCTCTCCTCCTCACCGCTCGGCTCGTCTCCTGCCGGCTCAGGAAGGCAGGAAGACACCGGCAACACTGTCGCTCCAGGAGCCCTAACCAGCTGGGGTGGTGGTGGTGGTGATTTATTAACAAAGGAGGGAAGAGAAAAGGCCTGGGGGTATTGTTGAACTCAACGGGGAGTTCACCCTCATACGACCCAGTCCAGGGAAGGGGATTGGGGCTTCAAAGGATAGGAAGAGAGAAGGGGGAAGAGAAGAGCGGTAGGAGAGTGGGAGATAGTCTATATCGCGTTCGTTTAGTCCATGACTCGATGGCTACAAACGCAGCGCTAGTCCTGTTGTAACCAGGAAGTTGACTACGTGCTGGAAGACCTCCCGTCGGATGGCGTCCGGTCCCGTGGGGAACAGGAAGTCTTCTAGCTTGTGGCTTGGGGCACCGAGTCGCTGGAGTTCGGCCCGGAGTTGTGCTCTTGCGGTGTCGTGCTGCGGGCAAGAGCACAGCAAGTGCTCTAGCGTCTCAGGCTCTGGGCAGTTGGCGCAGGTGGGGGATGCTCGGCGGCCTTGGTGGTGCAAGCGCGCTCCCACGTTGCAGCAATTGAGCCGCAGGCGAAGAAGGAGCGACCGGGCGTCTCTGCTAATGCGTCCGGGCAAGACCCGTGGGGCCTGGCCACTGACTACTCGGGAATCTGGATGCATGGCCTCCACCACTCGTGCCAGGATAGTCCTTGCAGCGTCAACTGACACCACATCCCGGGAGGCTGGAACCCCTGCCTGGCGAGCAGCACCTTTGGCTAAGGCGTCTGCAACCTCTTTGCCTATGATGTTCACGTGCGATGGCATCCAGTGAAGTCGCAGTGGACACCCCTGCGCTTCCACCGCATGGAGCTTGGCCGCCAGCGACCGCTCAACGTAGCCGCTAGAGCTGGTTGGCTGGTCGGCGGCACGCAGACGGAGGAGGGCAGACCGTGAGTCAGTCAGGATGATGGCCCCCCGGGCCTGGGTGCCCTGCTTGAGAAGAAGATCTGCAGCCAAGTGGAGTCCAGCCAGCTCTGCGTGGGTGGATGAGGCAGGGAAGGGCAGGCTGCACACCTGGCTGATGCCGAGTTCTAGGGCCGTGCAGGCGGCTCCGGCTCTGCCCATCGGCTGTTGTACAGATCCATCTGTGTACACTTGCATAACGCCGCTGTCCTCCTCCTCGCTCGTCTCGTCTCGTGCCGGCCCAGGAAGACACCGGCGACACTGTCGCTCCAGGAGCCATCTCATGGTCGGGGCTATGTCCCTCCCTTGTTGTTGCGCCGTCCACACCCCCACTGCGCATGCGCGTCTCTCCTCCATCTGTATAAAAGCAGGTGCGTGCGCTGCGCGGCGTTCAGTCTGCTCGGAGACACCGCCTGCGCCGGTTCTGCTCCGGTGTGGAACCTACACGGAATCCCCATGCTTTGCATCACCACATAGTTCCTTTCGGGGAGATGGTGTAATTTTTTGTAAAACCACAAGTTCATTTGGTGCGTCGAAAATTCCAGGTACTGGCACACAGACGGCACAGAAAATGGCTGATGGCTCAAAGAATGGCTCAAAGATGAAGGGTGATGGCTGATGGCTGAAAGATGGCTCAAAAGCCGGGTAACTGAGGTGACGAAAAAATGGGCGAATTTTGGTCTGTAAGGGATTTGAACCACTTTCGCCCGGATTACAGATGAGCGCGAAACATCAACATATGAGAGGGTCTCGCTGTTTGTGCAAGGAACGAGAGTTCAAAAGTTATATAGTACTGATTGGTTGGCATGTGTTAAGCCATTGACTACGCCGAGGTAATTTTATAACGAGAAAAATAAATAAATAAATACCACAGCTCGGTGACTAGTTAAATGAAGGTAAACGTTGTGAATGCGCTGTGGCCCTCCAGCTTCTGTTACAGACATGTATTGATGCCTACATCAGTACCGGGACCATGCTGATCAAAGAAGTAATTATGTAGTAATGAGGGTAGTAACGAATGAGGGTAGTAAGGAAGTAGTAATGAGGGAATATGTTTATTCCCTCTCACCTCCTATAGCAAAGTAGGAAGTGCGTTCCCGTAAATGTCCCCTTTGTTTAACGAGAGAGGGTGGGTATGTGTTTAGTCATAGTAACCTAGTAAAGAAAAAGGCGCAAAATTAAAAAAAAGATAGTACAATAACAATGTTGACGTTCAGCAACGGGACAGCAATGCTTTCTCAATAACTACCTCGCAAGTGGAAGAATTCTGGTGTGAGTTCGTTTGTTCACAATCTTGAAGTGTATTCCAATAGCGCGAAGAAATGTGACGAAGGAAAATAAAGCATGAGAGACAGGCTCTGATATCCAACTGCTCATTTTCTGAGCATCCAAGAAACTTGATGTCATAAACATAATAGCGAAAAATTCTAAGATACGATAGCAGCGATTGCGCAAAGATACAGGATTAAAGAAAATTCATCTCAAAATGTTATTTCTTTTGGGAAAAGGGGCAATAATGGTGTGCTGGTGCGTTTTTCTCTGGCTTTGCTTATTTCATAATGCAAAACCTCCTTGGCTTTGCATTCATAATGGGCCGTTTTTTGCCTCGTGTATGTTGGCAAAACTAGGCCGTATGTTGGCAGGAAAAGAAATCGGGGGGGGGGGGGGTAAAAACATGTAACCTGTTTCACTAACTGCGCAAGTAATGTTCTTTACGAGGAGAAACTACCAAGTTTCGGGTTTCGTATTTCAAGGGAACTGGCCGGTTCTTTATTACAACTAGAGGTTATGCGCGCGCACCGGCCTACACTCCAAAAAGAATCAGTGCAACATCCAGCATAAAAATAAGTATGTTTGCTGTGTTGAAAAGCGTTGTTTAGCTCCTTTTTCTGAAATGCGGAAAGTCTTACGTAGTTCAAACAGGACGATGCCATAACGTTCGTTTTTGTGAACATGCAATAAATGCACGCCGCGGCATTGAGGGACATTTAGTTGCCCACTGCAAAGATTGCAGAAATGGAGGTCGCAGTCCGTTCTTTGGAAAATGTGAGGTGCTTTTCAAATCAAGGAACCAGCGCACTAGGGGATAATAAAGCAGCATATCTTCAGAGTGAGCAAGACAGCTGCATCAGCGGGCCATTTTTGCATTTATCGGCGAGAGAAGTTGAATTTCATGGGTTGGCTGGTGCACGGGTTGATGACGGGTGTCTGATCGTGCCGAATTAGATCTCGTGACTTTCCCCTTGTTTTTTTGTACAGTTTTATCTGTTATTAGCGTCTTTATAAGGAAGCCGCTTTGTAATAAATTTCAGTTGCAGTAGCGCACTTGTGTAGTGTCTTTTTCGCCTTCCATGTCCATTTTGTGCGCTAAACTGTACTAACCATAGAACACCAAATAGACTAATCAATCGATCACGCTACTAAAACCAACTTGAAGCTTCCTCTTCTTCCTAAAATTTATTTTTTATGACTTGGAATTGCCTTTCATCGCTCTGCTCGCTGGAGGACTTACAAAATTACGTTAACAGAACGTAAACCGTATACGAGGCCGAAGTTCGGCCTAAGAATGCAACTTAGTGAGGAAATGTTTTATTTTGTTATTAGTTTGCTTTGAACTTTTAATTGCTGCAGTAAGATGCATATTTATGTCGGAAAATCTACTACTATTCATTGAAAATTTCCTGAAGATGTAAAAAATTGGCTGCAAACAGTTCCTATACCCATTGCCATGACTTGTAATGATTTATAAATGGTTTGCTTTTGTTCAGTTCGTGTTTTGTCTTCCCATGCACCAGACCTCGCTTTTAGCGTTTTTTTTTTTTCATTTTTAGACCGCTTTGAAGCATTATCATTTTTCTTTACTTTTTCCTAGTAAAGCCCTTTTCTGGGCTAGTTGGTTTATTTCAGACCGAGGTTAGATTAATGCGCTGCTTAGGCTAACGATACATGGACGAAGAAAAAAAAACACGAACGCAACGGAAATGCGCTTTCCCGTTCGTGCTGCGTGTTTCTTCGTCTTCGTCCGTGTATCGTAGGCCTAAGCAGCCCATTAATCTAACCTCAATTCTTACTTTTTGTTTGCCTTGTTAGCATGGATCACGCAGCATTGTATCCTGTACGCCACTTGTGAATTGGGATTTTTAAACGCATTTGAATTGGGTGCCCACTAAATTACGCTCAAGCTATCCAAAGCAGGCGAGCGCAGGAGTCAACACGCAAAGCAAGAGTTGTTTAATTACTGAAAAACCAACGAGCGTTTTCTCGTGAAAGCACGTTTTCTTTTCTGTGTCCGTCTTTGTAAGCAAACCCAGCGCAACTTCCCATCAAATGCATGTTACACCAACTAGCCCGACATCAAGCATTACTGAACTTCGTAACGAGAAATATGGTACAAGATGATCCGGCCGGCAGCAGACTCAGGCAATCGTGATCATGAAAAATGCTGTAATGCCGCACTGAAACAAACAGAGGACAAAAAAAAACAAAAAAAAAAACAGGCACACGTCTTTGCCGCAGCCCCCAGACGCAACACAGTCCGATGGGAGCCACGAACCGCAGACCAGCGGCCCGTGATTCAGTGGCGCTGGACGAGTGTCGCGGGAATTCTGAACGCCGTCATCGTCCAGCGGACGCCATGTCTATGCCCTTAATTCGTAACTCGCAAACATCGGGTACAAAATTTCACGTGAAGTCAGCACTGTCGTTACGGCGTTCGGAACAGGACAGTTAGCTGCGCGAAGACCTTGCGAGGGCTTGTTAGCTGCTTCATCGAAACAGCAACGCATAGGTTCCAAAGGCCATTACGTTGCCGTCGGGAAAGCTAGCGGACCTAGAGGCAGCACCGCAAAGGTCACCCACGACCACTGCGCCGCTTCCACTAATGCTGGCGCCTACTTCCTGTCACGAGGCTTTCACGGATACTAATACCCCGCAATTCGCGAGCCAAAAAGCGTTGTGCTCACGAGCGAATGCCGTTCCGTTCGAGGTGAAGTTTAAATTCAAGATGGTGAAATTAATCCCAAGCCTGGCTTCTTCGTACGCAGCTACTCGCCCCGAGGCTTTGCCACGGAACTCACCACTTTGAAGAGCCTCCGTGGACGTGGATATGGCTGTAGTAGGGTGCTCAGAGTTGTCACGTGCGACGAGGCAGCCGTCTGGTCCCGAAGATTGCGGCACACGCACAAACAAACGCAAGAATGGTGTTCTCTGCAATGAAAACCGTAAGAAACGTCTGCATTTGCAACATCAACGAGCGTACCAGGATCGCGAAATCCTCAGCGACGTCCGCGCACGACGCAGTACCGGCTCAAAATGGCGGCGAAGCGGCAAGGCTCCCGCGATTAATCGCCCTTCTACAGGTTTCACCAACCTAGTGCTGCAATTGGGGGGTGAGGTCAGCGCTTCTACTTTCACTGCTTCCATGCGTTGTCAGCACTGTAACAAAATTTCTCCGAGGAAAATAGCAGATAAGATTGTCAGGGGCGACTAATCAACGCGGCGGCGGACGACGCCAAGACGCAGCCGGACCATGACCGGGCAGATCTGCTGACGTTGCATTGACAGCGTTTGCTACGTTCGCACGCCTCAAGGCTTGGAATTGGGGTGCCCATGTCGCCCGATCTCACGAGGTGTTGCGATTTTTTGAGCACATAAACGTGAACACCAGCTGCGTTAAAAGCAAAAATGTTTGAAGCTCAGCCTTGGACGACCAGCGCGGACTGATCGACCGGGCAAGACTGATCGCCGCAGCAAATGGGGCCCTGAACTAAGGGCACCACCCTCTGAGTGCTAAATAATCAGACTTTATAATAAAGTTTTTTACTACTACTACTACTTGAAATTGAGAACAACTCAGCGGGCAATGGAGCGGAAGATGATAGGTGTAACATTAAGGAACAAGAAGAGAGCGGAGTGGGTCAGGGAGCAAACACGTGTTAAGGACATCTTAGTAGAAATTAAGAAGAAGAAATGGACGTGGGCAGGGCTTTTAATGCGAAGGCAAGATAACCGTTGGTCATTAAGGGTAACAGAGTGGATCCCAAGAGAAGGCAAGCGTTGCAGGGGGCGGCAGAAAGTTAGATGGGCAGATGAGATCAAGAAGTTTGCGGGAATCAATTGGTCGCATTTAGCACAGGACCGGATAATTGGAGATCTATGGGAGAGGCCTTTGATCTGCAGTGGGCGTAGATAGGCTGATGATGACAATTACGCGACTTGAAATTATCGAGAGTCGACTCTACTTGTCACGATAGCTTGGCGTCTCTAACTTAAAAAGTTTCACAATATTGAGCGCGATTAAGCACTCGTGTTTACTTCCACGGAATTGAGGCTGATGTTGATGATGGTGATGATGATGATTATGATGATGATGACCACCTGAAGGAAAATGATTTTGTTAGAATATTTTGGAATCGAAGGAAATACTTTGCGAATGCCAGTACGAAAACTGACATTTACAATTTCGGGAGTAAGCTTTTGCAACTGGTAAAAAAAAAATAGGCAGAGCGAAGAACTTCGTAAAAGCGTCCTTATGAGCTGAAAATTCCCAAGCAATAGGCAGAAATAGATATAATTTAAGCTTAACCTATGGTATTGAGGTATAAGTTCCATCACTTAACTACAAGGATTAAGTCTTAATGGAGGTGTAATAGTACTACTATGTCATTCTATTACAATATAGTACTATTCTACGCCATACATATTCTAATTATAGTTCTGAAACACCATGATTCCGACACATCTCTTTGTTGAACAACAAAAGTCATAAGCGTCAGTATTGCAACCGTAATTCAATTTATAAGGAGAAAACTGGACGTACGGAATAAGCCAAAAAAAATTGAGCCAGGCTTTCAAAAATGAGTTCTCCTTCAGATCACACTTACTGGCGTGGAGGCGGATCCCTCCTTCGCAACCCTCTGCGAATGAGCCCAGATCTTCCCACTCAAAAGGCATCAGTTTTATATTTTGAGCATCTAGCGGCGCCAGAAATGTACACTTCTGCACGCAGACTGCACAAAAACTTGAGCATGGGATTTGCGAAGGGCGCGGTTTTTACGCCTAATATTTCGTTTTTAACGTTCCCGGTTAAACAGTTTACGTCTGGAAATTCCAGGATGGTTCCACCAAGGGCACTTCTTGCCTAAATTTGAATGCGGCATTCGTTAAAAGCCTGAACTCGAAAGGAAAGGGAAATAGGATGACACCAGGTGAAAAGCGTCTCCTACATTATCTGAGGCGTCAGCACTTCCGTATCGAGGAAGCGGCCACATGATATTGAGTGTCCTAAAAAGAAAATCGAGTGTGCTAAACACAAAAAGAATGAGTTATTGTTAAACTATGGCTAAGGCTGATGTTTCAAGGTAAAACGTGGTCCTGGGTAGCGGCACATAGGTTTCTTTATCTTGAATACGTAAACCATATCTGCTTGTAAGCGACCGGAGGCGGACTTTTCATTTTGGTCCGTTTGGGGTTCGTTTCAAAGTGTCAGTTTTACGCGACTCTGGTTAGCTATAAGCGAACAAGTGGATGTGACACAAATCAGGCATGGCAGAGCTATTGCGTTGAACCACGGCTTGTCGGAGCAGACGATTTTGGCAGTTCAAGCAATGATGTACCTGAGAGTTACTTGATACAAAGAGCTCCGAGTGTACCTGTCATCGCCTGGTTCCTGGTTATTGGATCGCCGGCACAACAGGTGGGCGAGAAAAAATGCTAAGCCGTTCAAAATGCCTGCAGAATCATTCAGCCAGCAATTTCGTTCAGCTGGACCGAACATCTCTATCTGCTGGGCCGAGAGTTGTCCGTACCTTCATTGCACCATCCTTCCAGAGCACTGATGTGAGCGATCGTCTGCGAGGTAGCTAGCGGTGAGCAAGTTGAATGAAATAAATTATCGTCTGTGAATTTGATAGCTGTAGAGCAAACGATCAAGTTACACAAGCACTGGGCATGAAATTTACAAGCTTTTATTAGTGCTTGACTAGTTCTAGCTTAGCGTTCTTAGACTTAACAAGCAACAGACGCGTATTTAAGAAACAAAAGTTTCGACCACTTTCACTCGTAGAGTACCACAGAAATGTCATCGCCGTCATACACCATTCAACCTTCTTAGAAAATCCAGTGTCAGCATGTCGCAAGTGCGTTGAGGCCGAAATACATAACATAAGAGTTATCTCGATACACGTTCATTGTCATGGACATGGAAGTCGGGGGTCCAAGAGCGAAAAAACTGAGCAGCCATAGCATTGGTTACACTTTGCTGCCAACCAACGTCACTCTGTCACTCTGCCAGCGCGCGGGGATGGCCGAAATGAAGTATCTTTCCGTCTCCGCCGTAGTACTACTGTCGGCAAACCTACCAGCGGCGCACTCCTTTCCACACTGCAGTTGTCGCTGCACCCGATTCCTGTTTCAGGCGGACGCCAGCTCCTGGCTGCCGCTAGCGTAATTTCAAGGACGCTTACCGCGGGCGCTTGATGAGCACGGCTTATAACCACGGCAACTGCGGACGGCTCGCGCCCACGAAAAATCATTCAGGGGGCCTAGTAGCGTTATCGCAATACACGCAGTGCCCAAATAAGCTGAGTTAAGTTTGTTGAGTCAATATGGGACACCCGCGGGTTTCTCCACAAGAAAACAGGCCTATTGCAGCGTTGTATTGCAAAAAGTCAAGCCACAGCCCCACGCGATCAGAGATTTGAACAGCGATATTCTACCAACCAACTCTCCTGCTTCCCCGTTGACGAGATGCCGCGGGGGGTCCTATGATTTTATTAACAGACGTGATATATTTATGTCTGCGCACTTTTCAAAACGTCCCGATTTCTGATTGTAGGGTTTAACGCGCCGACGCAACGCAGGCGATGAGGCGCGCCGTAGTGGAGGGCTCCGGATTAATTTTGACCACCTGGGGATCTTTAACGTGCGCCGAAATCTCGTACACACGGGCGTTTTTGCTTTTCGCCTCCATCAGAAAAGCGGCCGCCGCGGCCGGGAATCGAACCCGCGACCTCGTGCTCAGCAGCGCAACGCCTTAGCCACTGAGCCACCGCGGCGGGTACGTCCCGATTTCGAAATTATGTATGGCAAAATAAAGTCATTAATGAACTCTCTTATTCTTAGTGCTAATAGAAATTCTAAAATCAGCGGCGACAGCTGTACATTCTTTTCAATCTTCGCGTTGAAATTAAATCTAGAACACGTTTGCAGCCCGACCTTAAAGCCGATATATATAGCAGTCTGAAAGAAATTCATTACGCAATAATATCCATCACAGTCGTGAATATTATAATACCGCGCGATGATAATAACAATTAACTGAAGGGAGGGCCTTTCAGACATCTTTTTTTTTTTTTTTTGCGTTCTCCGCCAACTCATACTTCTTGCATTGTTCTACTAAAAAAGAAGAATCCCAGAAGCCTGCTAACGACTAGGAAGTCCTTCACTCCTTTGTTTTGTGAAACCAAAACGTTTTCATTTTTTTTTTCCGCACTAATTCGACGCAAGACGTTAAGAAGTGCTGCTGTAAGCACCTGTCGTTTTTTTCCTCGGTGGACACCCACCCAGCGACGGGGCGATTCGAGGCCTGCAAACGCGAAAAAGAAGGCCGCCGATGTCGTTTCTTTCTCCGCGCACGGGCTGCAGCCAGCTTCGAGGCGTTTCCCCGCAGAGCCTGGTCAATAAATCTTCGCGTTCAAGGGGCCCACTGTTTGGCATTGCGCAGTCAGCTTTTTATGTGTGCCTCACAATCAGCCTCGCTCCGCCCGAGCCCAGCGGTTGCTGCCGCTCCGCTTCTGTTCCCTTCCTTTCGGCGCGTGATAACAAAAGGTTTCACTCGATAACTGCCACTCTCGCTATCGGCGATTTATGCGCTCGGAGATAAGCGCGAAACCATCGCGAGTGAAAAACGTCCGCCGCTGGCGTATTTATTTTGATCTCGTACTGCGCGACTGTTCTGACTATTGTTCCCAGAATAGGATACGCTACTGAGCGACGCGCCGAATGGGGAATAAGGGAAGTCGTGATAGGGCCTGTCAATGCCAGGCCCTAATTTTGGAACAAGGTTTTGGTCGGAATACCTGATTTATACCAAAACATTTGTTGGCTGGAATAAGATTTCTGAGAGAGCCGTCTTCCTCGAAATGTTCTCGTTAGTCCGGTAACTCCTGCAAGCTTTCAAGTTATTCTATTGACGAGAATTAAGGTACTCCAGACCATCCCCTTCCCTGTTCTTAATCGCATGCAAACTAGAGTAGGGTATTAGGACTTTAGATTGCTCGTATTGTTCATACGCACGTGTGTGCGTAACTGAATGGCCAGAGAAAAAAACAGAAAATCAAGTAAAGTTTAATGCGACAGTAAAGGTTTAGGGACATTTTGTTTTTACTGAACAACCACACTTTCCAAAGCTGTTTTCTTTTTTGCTTGGCGGCGGACGGCGTTCTCTTTGTTTGGAAACAAAGAATTAAAGCTTGCCATTTGTCTTTGCGTTTCTGGCTTTTTACGATTTTTCGGCGATGCAAAAGAACCAACAAAGCAAGTCGAGAAAGTGAAATGCTGCTGGATGAGTAAAAAATCCCGGGCTATCTCCACTAACTTGAAACCTAAGGCGATGCGAAGCATGCAGTGTATAAGTATTCTTGGCGCCTTGGAGTTCTTGCCAACCGAGATGAAACCGTTGGGAAGTAGAGGTATACGGCTTTGCTGTAAAAGTCTGTTGTCTTTAAAGTACGAAGCTCTATAGGGCGAGGCGTAAGTGAGTGTCCCAGTGTTTTTTTTTTTTTTTTTTTAGTAAGCGTTACGAAGCGCTCCAGCGCGAGGCTTAAAGTAGTGTGCCGGCGTTTTTTTAGCCCGCGTTTCGTTCCAGCGCGAGGCGTAAACGAGTTTCCCGGTGGCGTATTTCCAAACGCTTCGCTGCACAGAGCACACACCTGACATGTCTGTTCGCGCGATGCAGGACGATAATTAAACGTCGTCATTGGCTGAGCCCCAAACCTAAAGCGACCTAAAACATACCAAATCGCTATTATTGACAAAAAGGAACGTAAGTTTGAGTTTAGAAAAAAAAATCAAATTTAGGAAAGAAGTTAAGCAATAAAAAAAACAGGTAGACCTGCTGGTGCTGGAACCCAAGCCGTCACAGCCAGTACTCAGTACTCTGCATCGAGGGCACTGAGCCCGAACGGTGGGCTTCTTTCAGCAGGCGCTCATAACAATAGCGCGTGCAGTGACATCACACGTTACGTGGGTGCTCTACGCAGCGAAGCGTTTCGAAACACGCTTCCGGGTGTTTTATTACCATGGCTACACTAGACGAATGACGACGACGACGACGACGACGACGACGACAGGAGACGTCAACTAAAAACCTGTGGCTTCGCCATTGCCAGGAGACGTCAACTAAAAACCTGTGGCTTCGCCTGTGGCTTCGCCACTAAAAACCTGTGGCTTCCCCATGACATTTAGTGGCTTCGCCACTAAAAATGTCCACGCGGTTCCGCAGCATAGCGGCTGATGGCAGTGCACGTCGCGTTGCCTATTTCGCCATCAATCCTTTTGTCGCATGTGAAAAGACACGGACAGTAGCAAGGGGCAATGCCCCCTACACTATAAGGCAATGCCGCAGTTCAGCTTCCGCGCAATGCACTCAAGTGACCAATCTGTGCTGCCAACAAAGCGAGTTGCGCGAAAGACAGCAGCCTGCATACTATTTGATTCAGAAATGTGAGCTGCGCTCTGGCGCTGCAGAACGCAGTGGCAATGCATTTGGCATCGCGTAATTTTCTGCGGGTGGCGAACCTAAACACCAGGCTATAGACTGAAAGCCTTTAGTGGCAATCACTGAACTTCAACGTCTAATGCTTCAGTGCTGGGCATACGTGTATCCTCCCATTTTTCTTCATTCTTTCCTTTCTCTTTTTTGCCTGTGTTCCCTTTCAGACGTGTAGGATAGAAAACTGGTCTCTAGCCAGGTTAACCTTCTTGCCTTCCTTCTACATCCTTCCTTCCTTCCTTCCTTCAAATCATATGTTTGACACTGGGAATTCACCTTTTGTTGTTGGCGGCATGGATTTGAAACCGACTGCATTGTGGCGAAGCTGGACGACATGACATTGTCTTAGAGTGTACGCGGCAGTACTGGGGCTAGCGAGCAAAACAATGCTGCCGCGATGACTGGTGAAGGAGGCACCGTCGCTTTTGGAGCTGTGTTGCCACGCCTGGCTGACCGTATCGTAAAATCAAAACTCGGATTCGAATCGAATCTTATACTTGACTAGATGCTCAAGATTTGGCTACTCCCCAAGCCCCAAATCATGTCGCCGCGCTGGTCGGGTGATTCCGCGGCGGCTGGCCGTCTTTCTTTTTTGGCGGCTTTCTGCGCACCGCGTCCGGCTACGGGTCACAACCCGTTTCGCGCGGCAATCATCTCCAGCCGTACTCGCAGTTCCGGACCCATTGCCCGACTAAACGCAGACGACTGCCCTACGCTCTAATTTCCCCAACGTTAAGCGCTGAGAGGCGGAAAGCCTAGAAGCGGGCGCGAGCATGGCACCAAAGCCTGCACTGTCTCGCTCTGCGCGCAGTGCACAACACGTAGAGCACTCTGAGTTGCGGAGAACGGAAACAATTCGCAGTCCCGTGAATATCGGAGGTCGTTGGATGTGGATCCTCGCTCTCTCTAGACCCCACGCTTCAGCTTCTAGACCCCACGTTGCTGTAATGCTGGACTGACCAGAAAAGGAACGGAGCATAAAACGGCGAACACACTTTGTCATCGTGCATATTCCGCTCATACTAAACACATTTTGAAAACTTTTGTGGAAGGAGATCTGTGAAGCAATATATTTTACCACAAAGGCCGTACCTGATGGTCGGAGAAAAGTGTCGCAAAGCCCTCTAATCAGTTTTGACAGCTGCGCAAATTCGATTGGCCCCTCCGTTCTTGGCCCTTTTATTATTCGGTATTTTTCAACAAGTGCCTTCGTTTATCTCAGTGAGGTAGTTTACCAGCTTCTTCTTTCACGTTCTTGGCCTCCTGCCGATTCTGTTCTTGATGTCGTTATCTTAGGTTTCCACTCGGTATCTTCATTCTCTCCGACTGATACCGCAAATTTGGTCGGAATCATTATTCTAAACTTTTGCGTCGTCTCTACCATCGACTAAAAGTTTAATTTCCTTTTTGTATACTAGCTTCGTTCTCTCCTTTCTACTCCTCACCACCCTGTGATCACTGCTCTCGACCTCACCTAGCACTTCTGTACCTCTCACAACAAATTTTATTAAAACTTAACATGAAGTCTCTTTTTTTATCGTTGAGGCTTTGCCACGCCTTTTCGTGCCCCTCAATTTGTCACGGATCGTTGGTTGGTTATGGAGTTCAACGCGCCGACGCAACGCAGGGAATGACGCGCGCCTTACTGGAGGTCTCCGGATTAATTTTCACCACCTGGGTATCTTTAACGTGCACCCAAATCTCGCACACACGGGCGTCTTTGCTTTTCGCCTCCATCGGAAAAGCGGCCGCCGCAGCCGGGAATATAACCCGCGACATTGTGCTCAGCAGCACAACGCCTTAGCCACTGAGCCACAGCGACGGGTTGTCGCAGATCGTAATTCTATAAGGAAAAAAAATATGTTTTCACGCTTAATGCGTATTCTGCAGTAATAAGTAACTGCTGCTGGCGTAACGGGCGTATTCCTATACTCACAGCACTGTAAGTTTCCTTTCCCCGGTCGCTGCAATGTTTCCGGCAAATAAACTGAGCAAGTTTCTGCGAACAGCGGTGTTGGTGGCGATGATAAGTTCGTAAAGAGCACTCGCAGAGAGAAACAAGTGAGGCCTAACTGATGTCGTCGTCCCCGTGGGCGTTAAAGGGGCCATGAAGACAAAATAAAAGTTTGTTTTAGCCAATATATTTGGTGTTTTATAGTGCCCTCAGCTCTCGTCCGGCAGCAAACAATGCCTTATTAACTGAGAAATTAAACATTTTAAGTCAAAATTTTAATTCTTCCGCCGCATCATGCGTTTTGTGACGTCGACAATGACGTATACCGAGAATATTTGTAAAACAAAAGGTAATTTCTTGAATAAGGGTGCCGCCATAGAGTTAATACTACAGACTCGGGTGCCGCCAACGGCCAAACATTTTTTTTTTTGTTCGACTGGTTACCGTCTGCCTTCATAGATGGCGTAACGGCGTAACCATACCGCTGAAGGGCAACTGCACTCACATGGTTTTTTTCGGACCGGATTTGTACCTGGCCGATTGTTACGGTTGATAGCAACCGTGTATTGAAACATTGTGTACGACTCGACAGGAAGGGTCACGTAAGTGGCAGTGTTTATTTATGGCAGTTGGCCACTGTCGTGTCAGACAAGCCCAAAGCACTCGACGGCTTAGTGCGCTTCGTACGCACTAGCACTTCCATGTTTACGCGTTCTTTCGTAGATGCCATTGCTTAGCCCAACATTCTTACTCCTATGAAAAAATGTGCGCTAAATTTAAGAGCCAATAACTGAGTCTGCGAGCTCATAATCGGTGTTTAATTTGTGTTGAATTTTGTCGGCCTCAGACAATCGCAACGATAATCGCAACCCATAATACGTCACGAGTTCATTGCGGAAAAGTAGATTGGGTGTCCCAAGGGTATTCTCCGTTTTCCTCATTATGCAGCTTATTTGTGTGAAGTTTGCGTTAAAAGTGGTGTCACTGTTTTTCTAATTATTCTAACGAGGCAGTCTTTCGAATGAATCAAGCTTGAATTCTGCTTCCAGGGCCCCTTCAACTCATTACCATGTTGCACAGAAACAAAACACGCTCGTAATAGTTCTCAATTATCCTCTAAACGTCAACAAAGTACTGCTTGAAGTCAGAGTTATGAATGAAGCAGAAGGCCATCGTGGAGTGAGCGTGCAGGGTGACGTAGTGCGGCATCTGACCTCCTCTTGCTTTATTTGTGAACTTCTTAGGAAATAATTAGTAGCAGTGTAACTTTTATTTGAGGAGGAAGGCGAATGATGTAAAAGGGGGAGGCGGCAACGGGAGACAGAAGGTGAAGGTTAAATCACAAACACAAGATCAGTGCTGACGACACTGTACTGATAAGAAGTCTAACCCTGATATTCTGAATCCTTCCTCCACTCGAGCCTCCAGTGAAGGAGATCCTTGAAATGGATTTCCCCCGAGCAAAAGTATTGCGCAATCCTCCCCTCAGCCGAGTGGAGGGGGCAGATGAACTGGTGGAGGGGCTCAGAATACGGCCCTAAGTCTTGGATGAACTTGAAGACCCAGGTCAAAAAGAGGAAGTCCGTAACTGAGAAGAAGACAGACCCCCCACTCAGGCTACTGGTGCGAGACCACTTTTAAGTGGAAAATTGGCCGCCATCCCGCCCTGCGAAAGTGGATGTCTAGCAGAGTTGTTGTAAGCCACTACAAATGGTGGTAGAGGAGGGTATGAAGTGTTTCTCGTCGTCTCGGCAGGCTTGTGGCTTGCGCTCAGCTAGTGACACTAGATGAGGGTACAGAGTATCGGCGCTATTTTCTCCTATTGTTCCGTGCCGCCGCCATGATCATTGGTCAGTTTCCATTACGTGACATTTGTTTACTCTGCGACGGTTCATGGGCACCGCCATTTTGTTGTTTACGCGTCCTAGTCGCTCAACTCTGGTAGGCTTAGCTTGTCGTCCCTGCTCCGCGGCTCTGCGCTACTGACGTCGTTCCGAATGCGAATCAAAGGTAACGCGTGTAACAGCATTTCAGCAGCAGAAGGGCGTCCAAAGATGCGGCAAGTGTTGGGTCCTGCATAGCCTGATGCAAGCGCTCGGCGTCTTGGGCAAGAACTGCTCTATTTAGTGACAGTATCCGTGCCCAGCGTTCAAAGATAATCTGCAAACATAATCTTTACCAGGAACACATGCTGGGACAGGAGGGGGGGGGGTCCCATTGTTCACAGGTGCTTTATCATCCATAATGCGGTTTCGATGCTCGTTTTGTGGTTCCCTCGAATGAATTCGGAGCTCTGTGCTGTATGCCTGATTAGCCTGACGCATACGCTCGGTGTCTTATCCCTTGGCGCCTTGTCGTTGTTGCCCACGGAGACTGTTTTTGACCACAGCGATGCAACCGTTGGGGGAGGGGTATACAGTTTTGCTGTAATAAAGTGCTGTCGGAATGGGTGTGTATCTAGTTATTGTGGATCTAAGTGCGACTGCTGGCGAAGTTTAGGCGCGGTCTCATACCAGATAAAAGGTGGCCGGGGGGCTAATGTTGCAGTAGAGTCACTTGGGCGGTAGATTCGACTGTACCATTTACGACACATGAAGCGTTGGCTTCACTGGAGAAAGATTTATTGATGAAATTTTTCTTATGCGGTAGGGAGGATAAAAAAAACAGGTGGGTTATTGACCTTGAGGCCTTTTTTCTGCCGCCTTTGTTGCGGATGCGTCGCACCGCTGGTGGAGGCATGAACGAGGGCGATCATTTATATTTAAGTGGCAGTGGAGGTTATAAATGCGTACTTACCTGTGCGCCCACGTGGGTAACCTGGTTGGCCCAAGAGGGCTTGTGACATGTTAACCAGTCTAATCGCATTTGGTTCTTGAAAGATTATATGACTCGTTAGATCCTTCATAAGGGCAATTTAGAAGGCACTATATTAAGTCTGATATACGCTGTTAGAGATCAGTGGTAAGCCTGTTGTCGTACTGTTTCAACACACCGCGCGTAATCATTATAAAAGCGCCTCTCATAGTGGTCCTGTCTCTTCGGCGCAGGGCCGAAACGCTGCCTACGCCACCGACTCGTGGCCAGGGGGGCGTTCCGGTCGCGGCCGCGATGCTCCTGAGGAAACAGCAAAGTTCCCGCTACCAAGATAAAGAGCACGTATCTCTTCTCTTCTCTCTCTCTCTTGTCGAGTAGAGTAGCATTCCGATGCGCATGCTTTCGTGCACGCTCTGCGGGGAGTGACGTATCGTATTAGGGTACCGCCGAGGAAAAGGCCGAACGACTCTCCTCCCCTCCCCCCTCCTCTTCCTGTCCTGCCATCAGGTTTTGCCGGCTGCATTCGCTGGAACCTTTGTCTACTTCTTTTTGGTAGTTGTGTATAGTGTTTGTTCGCTTAGTGGGTTAGTGGTCTCTCTACGATGAGACTCGTCAATATACGAACTTGTGGTAATTCTTGATAATTGATCATTCTTCACTAGTCATGATTAATCCGATAACTTCGTAAAAGCGTCCTTATGGCTTTTGTGAAATTGAGGAACAGCGCTTTAGGAGGGCGGTTATTACTGGCACAGCGACTTCCTGATTCTCTTGGTGCTTGTAGTGGCGCTTCGCGTCGAAGCAATTACATCTTTGCTCCCAAAAAAGCAATCAACCAATTGCTCCTGAGAAACTGCGTGGGAATCGTATCTGTTCCTCAAACTTCGTTCATATCCATTCAAGAACGCGCACTTCTAATGTAACGATAGAGCTTCTCCATCGTGAAGACAATCTTACGTGCACGACGTAAGTGGTAAGGTATTTCGTAGAAGTGCTACCTGATAAAACAGTATTGAACCCACCCTGTTTTGATTTAAAACCGGCTTACGCCAAGGAATGAGCTTTAATGGCTACCGTTGTACGTCGATCATCATACAGATTTGCGATGACCCCGCCAGGTATATGTTTCGTACATAACACTAATACTGGATTTATTGTACCAGTGACTGGTATCTCGGAGAGTACAGGGCGAAGGTAATTCTTTAAAAGTGAGTGGCATCGAAGTTTTTAGCTTGTGGCACACTGTTTTATAAACCACTGACCGTTTGCGCCTTGCTAGTTCTTGCCAAGGCGCCGCTTCAGCTTTTGGCACGGTGTATTTACGGTGTTAAAACAGAGCGTGGGAAATTTCAGGCTTGTTGCCCTTTCCTTCTATGGCTATCTATTGTATGTCATGTAGAACTACAACAACGGCAGTTTGCTTGCTTATGTGTCTAATTATCGTGTCAACAGGAAACAGGAAGGAGAAAAAAAGATGTGCGGAGTGGTCTCCACGACTTCGCAGCTTTTTTTCTTTATTTAGCTTTAGCTTTCCTTGCGAAGCTTCGTGTCTTGTCTACGGAATATCGAGCCGAAGCAGCATACATTCCTACTTATTTATAAAGCATTGTTCAATCTACCACCGTGAGTACGTGCTCTATGGGTACGTAACACTTTCCTAGGCTTCATAGTAGGAACAAACGATTCAAAGTACGCGCAAACATTTCTAGTGGTGTGACCTCTCCTAAACCCCCCCCCCCCCCCCCCAATATACTTAGTGACCCCAAAACTGTCATACGTAACTACAGCTCCGATGCCAAAACTCCACTCTCCATCCAGGTCCTCGTGAAGGCAAACGCCCCTGTGTTCGAGACTTCGCCGCACGTTAAAGAGCCCCAGGTGGTCAAAATTAATCCCGAGCCCTCCACTACGGC
The DNA here is from genome assembly GCF_048455015.1 of Haemaphysalis longicornis. Lineage (NCBI taxonomy): Eukaryota > Metazoa > Arthropoda > Arachnida > Ixodida > Ixodidae > Haemaphysalis > Haemaphysalis longicornis. Next base: position 30,108,562 of record NW_027526361.1, on the reverse strand, counting down.
GCGCCTCATCGCCTGTGTAGCGTCGGCGCATTAAACGCTACACTCAATCAATTGATCCTGAAGGCAAGACCTCGCTCCGCCAGATAGTATCATCAAATGGGCATCCGTCCACACCGATCACCCCGGCGATATTGGGGCACGTAAGCAGGCCTGAGTGGCTGGGAGCTGAATGCAGACTACCACATGCCCAGGAATTCCCCTCTCATGTCCAGCCGAAATGGCCTTCTCATCTGTTCGGACATCCTCGCCAGCCACGGATACACCAGACAATAATTCCCTTCCCACATGCTTCACTCTCGCGTCGACCACCCACCTTATACCGTAGCCTGCAAGCTGTACCTCTCCTTCCTCTTATACTGGCTAGCATAATACACACCCGAATTTGCCGTGATGTTTGTCTGTATTGCGCCAGTACATCTGTCTTACTTTAACACATCCTATACATCATATCCCCACCAAACGCAAGCGCCTACCCACTCCCCGATCATCACCCGCCTCACCTCACTCACATCATGGGAGGCCGCCAAAACTGACCCAGCCCTCTCCTTACAAGAACTGCGCCGCCTAGTGGAGTACACCACTATTCGCTGCACCTGTCAATGATAACGCAGGGTAACAGTGATTGATTGATTGATTGATTGATTGATTGATTGATTGATTGATTGATTGATTGATTGATTGATTGATTGATTGATTGATTGATTGATTGATTGATTGATCATTATTTAATCATTATCTAGTACAACCCTGTGGGCATGGGCTACTGTCAGCGAGCTTGATACGAGTTGCAGATGACATCCATGCTTGTGTGGGTTTAAGGTGCGTGCTTGGAGGTTTCATCATCATACTTTTCCCTTTGGGTCATTTCCTTCTTCTCTTTCTTATTACGCCTAAAATCCTAGGCGAATCGTTCATGACAAGCCTATGCTTAGCCTTTGACGGTTGGCGGCCCTAGAGTCACGCTTAATGACCAGTCAAGCAACGTCAAACTATTGTACGCCAAGCTGCGCGTATAATTTGACGGCGTTCGGCACCAAAGCGTAACGTTCGACCGGCGCGTATCTGCGTCGCTATCCTCCTCTCTTCCGCTGCACTGTAAGCAGAATGTATGGCCCAATAGCAATATCAACAGTGACGCTGCTGCTAGGTCTTCTTACAACCCGAAATCCATGAAGGTAGTTTGGTATTAAAGCTACCTCAGAGCTAGCGCTATTGCCGGTGCAAACAATGCGACAACCCAACGACCTCCTCTCCCCCCTCCCCATAAAACAAGGCATCTAAGGCAACGGCATGACAAAAGCCGCGAGTTCAGCTGGCGCCTTGTCAGGAGGGTTCGTATTTGCTGGGGTCTTAAACTCCGTGGCGACTGCTCTGCCTCATAAAGAGTCATATTGCGGGAAAGCACGCTTTACAGACGAAGCAGCCTGTTGTTGAGAGTGGCGCGCTCAGCTCAGCTAACTAAAACGGTACGTCAAACTGCTCGTGCCGTTGAGGGGATTACCACACAGAGATCTAGTCATTTTACTGTAAGCTGAAGTTATTTATTAAAATTATTGATGCGTTGGTACATTTTGAGCTAATTTTATAGTTTATTGATTGTAAGCGCTTTTTTGAAGTGATCGTTGCTGAGTGGTTTTATTAACCATTGGTCAATCTTTCGTTGTGAGTACGTGATGCTTGCTTTATGCATGTATCTATGAGAGCTGCACCCTTCGAAGGGCGCTAAAAATCGACTTCATGAGTGCAAAAATCATTTGTCTACGAATGCAACAGTCCCAAAACCTACTGCTAGCGCCGTAAAGGAGGAGTTGTTTTGGCAGACTCCGCTAATTGCGCTACGCCTGAACAGAAGACGCCACTGCTCTGAACAAGCAACGCGGGAAATTCGAAGCTCAAGTATTGCCACGACCCGCGAAAGGGGGGTAAGCAACAACCGAGTAGGCGGCAGGAACCCGCTTAATTTAGTGATGCACTGGAAAGTATTCAACGGGCAATAATCCACGTATTATTTCTGCTACGATAAACATTCGCAATAATGAAGCATTTCGATAAAGCCCCGAATCACGAAATGTCGAGATTATTGGTTAGTCACAAGCCGATCCCACACAAGATAGATAAACAGAGGCGCAAATATCGTTAAATTTGAATTACGCTTCGGGTTTCCACCCTTGACCTTTACCCACATATAAGTTATAAGAGACGCACCGAAGTCGGATGGATAATTTGACTTTCGATATCAATATAAAAGCGTGTTCCATATCATGCACCTATTCTCTAAGATCATTTACTTCAGTTTCCGCTCCTTCAACTTTGCTGGATACAGTTTCAGTCGGGTCGATGACGCAGTAGGTACAAAACAAAACATTAAACAGCGTCCTTGCAAGACGTATGAGGCAGTTCACGCAATACTGCACGTAAATACCGTCTGGGGGAGAGAAACACGAGGCGTATAAGGAGGAGGAGGAGCAGGCCGTGACACGGTCGCGCGCATCGTGCGGTCGGCGCAAAGGACGGTGGCGTCTCGAGCCGGCTGCATGCGCAATGAGCAGCGTCCCTAACGACGCGGCCTCCTTACCGCATCACGATAATGAGTTCTTCCAAGACATTAGGCTGGCGACAAAAGGGCGGTTTCATTGGCCGCGCGCCGCCTTGCCCGCGCTCGCCACGCGTCTTCCGCCGCGCGCATGATGGAGTGCGTCTGGACGCTCGATATGGCAGACGCGGCAGCACTGGCCGCGATCGACGCTCCACCGGAACCAGAGACGGTCGAATGGTGATGACTTCCGGCGCCTTCTCGCGCAGTTCCCCTGCAAGCATGGGCGGCAGCACGCGTTCTGGCGGCAAATAGTGGACGACGCGCCGTCCTGGCCCGGACTTCGCTCCAATTCCCCCTCCCCTTCCTTCCTTTCTGTCTCGACACAGCATCACCTTCCCCTCGTCATCTTTTCCCGCCTTGTGCTCCGGCCGTCGGCCCTCCTCCGAGATTGCAAAAGCTCGCTCAGAAACAGTGGCCGTGGCTGTCAGTTCGGAGCTGCAGTTTTCGGCGTGACGAATTGGAAAATCAGAGGCGGGGAGCCATGAAGGGAATAGAAAAGCGCGTCGAACAAGGGCCGTTATAGAATAAGAACGGGCCATCGCGTGCGAGACGCCAGCGCCCGCGTCTCTCGACCGGAAGTGGAACTGCTCCGGGCGGATGACTGATGAGAACATGTAGCGAAAGGTCGCTACGTCGGCGTACAAGCTGGGAGCCGCATTTGATCTGCTGTGGCGGGCAATGCGCGCTAAAGAGATTGAAACATCGATTTTTTTTTATTTCGCTTGACGGCGGGGGGGAAAATGAATAACCACCCATCTAATCACTCTGGGAAGCAAAGAGAAAAGCACATCTAAACTCGCTTTTTCATGGTGGCCATTTGGAGTATGTTTGTTGGCTTTTTCACCGGGATAATCTATTATGCAAATCACAATTAAGTATTAATAATTACACATAGTCCTTTATTTGTGCGTCGGCTAGTACCATGGGATCAATTATGTTAAAATGAGGCACCAACAATCCTCAGTAAAATAACAAAAAGACCCAAAATGACGTCCACACAGCGTCATCACTTTTGTATAACGACTACAAAGCGCCATCACTTAGTCCACCTTATTTGCCACCTTAATGTACACTACTAATCATGGCTTCAATCACTAATAAAACGATCATTACTTTGCTAATCATTTATCATCTCTTGAACATGGCTGGCGTGCGTTGATTAGCCTCTCGATTTCTTTGGGCATTAGTACCATTCCTGTTGACGACGAGGTCATTCAAGGTAAACTTCCAATAGGATATTTAATCACCTTTCAACATTGATGCATGGGCGGGTTAGTTTTCTATATCCTTAAATTCCCAACTCAAAAAAGCAAGCGGCCACTTTGCACGCACTGTTATATTTCCACCATAACTGCCCATCATTTCGCAGCACGTCGTGTGATGAGCGCGCAATTTTAAAGCGAAGCTGTGCATGGCTAGGATTTTTATGGCGTCCGCTTGGAAAAACGCTAGGTTCGGAAGCCAGCTTACAAAGGCAAAGATTGCCCTGATAAGGCCCTGGGGTCTTCATATTTTTGGTCTAAGGCTGCCTACATTAACCATACAAAAATGTTTTTTCTAGCGATCCCTTTGTGTTTAAAAGTGAAGCCGACTTTAGGGAGATCGGTGTGCGCTTGGTCAGCTTACAAAGTCCAAGCTTCGATAGGGTCTTAGGGCATCCGTATTTCGATATAAGATGGCTAATATGGCCACTGAAAAAATGTCTTCCCAGCAATTATTTTGTGTATAAAAGTGAAGCCGACTTTAAGGCAATCAGTGTAAGCTTGTTCTGTGTAAGCTGGCTTATAAACATTCTGTGTTGCACACTGAAGCATGCTCGTAAACACAAATGTGATGAGGACGAACCCGAGAACAGTGAAGCGAGTGTAATCGTCGACGGCGTACTGATACTAATGCCGCGTCCGACGAGAGTACTCGCGAGACGGCACGTAAGCGGCGAGCGGGAACCGACTATGCGTATCATGAGTCAAAAAATGCCGTGAAGTGCCTCTGGCTCCGAATTTCCAACCTAAAAGAGTTTAAGGTAACGTACCCCACGTTTCAAAGAGACTTTCTCGATAGTAATTTAGGCCCGAGCTGCAGCGCTTGCGTGAGACTGTGATTCGACACGGACCTGACCGCAGACATGTAATCCGACACACTCAGCCGATGTTCCCCGCGTTTGCACACCCCATCCTCCCCCCAGTCACCCACCATCGCTAAACAACTACCTTCACTGTGTGGAATGGCGGGGGTGAATTTTTTTTGAAGGACATTTGAATTTTGCTGAGACAATATGGATGAATAGTTTTGTTAAACCCATGTGACAATACTTCGTGCCTTTTGAAATGATGTGAGATCTAAACAGGCGTGCAGTCACTTTTTTTTTTTTTTTTTTGTGAGCTGCACCTTGCCAGAGTAAAAAAGAAACCATCATTGACAGTGGCGAGGTGGCCTTCAATAAACGGAGCTAATTAAGCACGCTCCAACTCTGGTTGTTTTCAGAGAGAGAGAGAGTAAACTTTATTCAATTTGCCAGCTGTGTAAGCTTAGTCGTCAGCCGAGAGCCCTTGGGCTCTGGCAGCGTCCTCAGCCAGCTGGACAGCCCAGACTTGATCTTCCGGGCTGGAGCTGAGCAGCATAGTCTCCACTGTTAGTGATGGTGCGGCCATTTGTTATCGCCTGCGGACACTGCCATAACATGTGCGCCAGGTCCGCTCGTTCCTGACATGTACGACACTGGGGGGAGTAGCGCCCTTGGTAGCAATAGCTATACACTAGGGGATTTGGGTACGAGTGGGTCTGCAGCAGTCGCCAGACCACCGAATGCCGTTTACTGAGGGATGGGTGCGAGGGTGGGAAGCGGGTCCGGCCTAAACGGTAATGAACGATGATATCACTGTACGACAACAGCCTGTCCCTGCCTGACATTGGGACGAATTCCGCATCGGAAGGGCCGTCCGCTCGGTCGGTAAAGCCTCGAGCGGAAAAAAGATAATGCAATGCTCAACAAAAGTGTGTAACAGAAAACAGCGAGAAGACTTTTATTTCGTAACTGAATTATTTCTTTCTGCTTTTAGCGCGATAAAATGTACTTATAACATTAACGATAAGAAACACTTACGCATTAAATATGCAGAAGTTCAGGGTTGACCTGCGTAGTATTTGCGTGCAGTCCCCAGCGAAATTGTTCAAAATTTGGCTGGCCGCTTACGTCTCTAAGCGAATGTGTCGAAGGGCTCACATTTCATATTCTAGGAGCAATTTTCACGAACGTGGCGTTACTTGTTCTTTGCTCCGGTAGGCATTAGATGTCCCCTATTCCCTCCGCACACGAGTGTTAATGCGGACAAAAGCAAACAAACCGATGTAATTTAGAATTGTATTGGAACGCGCCACACCTAACAACTGAAAACGGGGAGCTAATAACGTCGCAGTAGCCGAAAGAAAATTCACTCAACCGAACAGGTCCAGTCAAATTATGCACCAAAACATAAAAAGAACACGCGGATGAAAAGGAAGCGCAGTTTACGACACTATAATACAAATAAAAGTATTGTTAGGGTAATCATTATTATCGTGGTTTGATCTAACCAAACCCAGTTGAACTTAGCTTCACTGCTAACATTTTTGAGTGACACAAACTTGTGCTAAAATAACTTACATTTTACAGTCGCCCTCCAAATCACCCGTATTCGGGAAAAAAAAGGAACACGGCCGTCATATCATACACCTGAGCTGTTTCTCCTACTCTTTTCAAGTACCAACATTGATAAGCATTTTAATAGAGTACTGCTATAAATTTCAGTTTTGCCGGATTCGGACTCTTTGCTGGCTTACCTGTTTCGCATTTCCAGATCTAAATTTTATTGTGTCTTTTCTTAAATGTCTGATAACATGTCATCGTCTCTTCGCGTGCACGGTTAGGCGACTTCAGATGTTCTGAAGGTTCTTTTAGCGCCAACAATTTGTTTGTCACTACAGCCAAGCTGGCTAGTTTATTGGCTTGCAGGCCTGAGACACTTCTTTTTGTATCCTAACAATCTTTCTCCTTCCCCCTCTTCCATTCCCTCTCTCCCGTCCTATTACAGGGGCAAGGCAAATTTCCGCGCAATAGAAAAGCGGATATTGGACAGCATCATTGGCCAAGGTCGTTATGACTGCAGGATCCGGCCCATGGGAATTAACAACACAGGTAGGCGGCGGCAGCTTCCCTCCGCACCTTTCATGACGGCTAAGCCCGAAATTAATTGCATGCTCAGGGCTTTTCCGTGTTGCCTGCGCTGTACACACGCTCTGCCTTTTTTTTTTTTTTTTTTCTTGCCTGCTACCGCTTGTCGTACTTTTAGTTGAATGAAAACAGAGTTTAATTAGTTTCCTTTCGCTAATTGTGTAGCAATGTGCAAATGAGATGGCATTGCGGTCTGGTTTATTTTTTTTTTCTTACTTATGTTTAACATTCGAGATTAACGTGACAGCTCTGTGCGCGCACTTGTGCGTCTCTATCACTATGTTTATTGGTCCAATGTCGATTTGTTTCCTTTTGCTTTTCAATGACCGGGATTTACCGTTGGTTTATTAAATACTTCGGCATCGGGAAAGTTCCCGCGGTTTAAATAAATACGTAAATATATTACATTTTTTCGCGCATATTACTAACGATTTTGAGGTTCATTCCGGGATGTGTGCCCGTAGTTTACATGAGCCAAGTTTTCCCATTTCTGCAGTCATTGTTTATCTAGCTATTCCCTCACGGTTAATCTCATGGTTTTTATTAATATTTGTGCAATTATATATCTAATTTATTGGCTGTATTTAAAGCAGAAGAATTACGCACTTTGTAATTGACACTTTTATTTCACGTCTCATTCACTAGAATCCGCTGATGTTCTTGTCATGTATTGGGAAGCCTGTTCGGCCCAGGCTAGGTCTTTAGCGTAGACTTCGGGATCGGTAGACTCAAGTGGTTCTTGACGGTGCTTAAGTTGTCTCAGTCCTTCTAGCCCGCCGTTCAGCTGAAATATCGCTAGAGGCATCCTCTTACTTCTTCTCACTTCCTTTCTCCGAAGACGACGGAAACAGAGTCTGCCACATAGCCCTGTGCTCACACACCCGTGACAGGGGTCTTCAAATTTGGGGCATGTACTACGCTAAAGCGTCATTAAGGTTAACGGAGTGGATCCCTAGAGAAGGAAAGCGTGGCAGGGGGCGGAAGAAAGTTAGATGGGCAGATCAGATCAAGAAGTGTGCGGGGATAAATCGGTCGCAGTTAGCACCGGACCGGGGTAATTGGAGATTAATGGGAGAGGCCTTTGCCCTGCAGTTGGCGTAGATAGGCTGGGGATGATTATGATTATGATGATGGTGACGACGACGACGACGACGACGCTCAAGCGTGATAACACTCTGTTCACGGAAGTTAGAGAAAGCGATAAAGAAAGAGAGATTAGTAACCGAATCTTTACTGAATCTCGCAGTGTTAGTTGTAACCAAAGAGAACTTGCCGCTCAAATATTTGCGGTCAATTGCAATCGCAGGTCTAACGGCGGCAAAGAAAAAAGGCTGCTTGATAACTAAAAAAAGCGCGCGTTAATTTTCCTCGGATTTATTTTTATAGGTAACCAATACGAATGCCTAAAAACTGGTTTGCAGGGTGTCCTATTGGGGCGAATCTGGATTTGAAGCCTAATTACGGTTTGTTGAAAATTCGTCACTCTATGTTCTACCCGCTTAATTATTAACCCACCCGAGCATCGCCGGGCAGCGATGTTCCGTGCGAGGAATTTTCCCTTTTCCGGGGAATTTTCAGCTGTAATTTTGGCCAAAAGGGAGAAAGGGAATCATTAATACATTCAGGGAATTTTAGAACTCTTGGAGTTGTTGTTGTTGTTGTAATTTTTTATTTCAAAGGGAAGGCCATGCAACCATAATAAGGGAAGAGGGGGACGAGGCAGGCAGTAGTAGCCGAGTAGCACAAACGGAGTAAAAAAAAAGATGTCAGTAAACTCGACCTCACATCCTTTATTACTCTGTGTTCTTTTAAAAAGTTCCATTACGCTTCGTCGGATTTATGTTCGAATATCCAGAGTCGTGGTCCCGCAAGCCACAAGCATCCCAGATCGTTTCCAATACAGTTCACAAAACAGGAGGGAGCATCGAGGAAAGAATACTCCATGAGAACAAGCTAGTAAAGCGTGAAGCGGCGGCGGCTGAAGGGCTGAAGTCTGTTCGCATATATCCTGCGCAATATACCAAAAAGCATTTCGGGTGCGGATTAGTACGCGTGCTGTCAACAAGAGATGGTGTCCGCAGTAGCGGCGCTGAGCCAAAATTACCTCGATTACACAACAATGTATCGTTCTTTTTAATACGGGCAGTTTTAACTTAGAGATATAGCATGCAAAGCAAGCATGCTGCTTGGTACAAAACGTTAAATGCATAGTCAAACGCTGCTGAGTGCCAGATGTAGTGGTATTTATTTCACGCTGAAACTTTGATTTCCTGAACGGCATCTGCGTGAGGAAGGCTACGTAAAGTAGACACAGGTAGCGCTGGCTAACACCCCAAAACCGAATAGGAATCCCGTAAAGATCTATGAGCTACAAAACCAAAATGCAAGGAAATTTGCAGGGAATTCTAAAGAAACTTGCAGGGGAAAATGCTACAAAATAGGGAATTTTTGAACCTAGAAATGGGATTTTTTTTTCCCAGTACGGAACATCACTATCGCCGGGTGCTGCCGCTAGTGTATCAAGTTTTTAGTTATATCTTTTCTGTTGCCCGCGCATCTCCTTGACTGCGTTTTTTTTCTTTCTCTTTCCACTCCCTCACCCGGTGAGGCTGCGTGGTTCACCTCATTCTCTCTCGCACTCCGACCGTGTACGCGCGCATGATACGATTTGTGAATCGGGGCAAACCGTGTCCCCGATTACGAGTCAGGAGGCTCGTAGCCGCTTTGCGGGAAAGCGAGGGTCATGTCACTGATCTGATTGGGAAGTGCACCGCGCAAATTACCACCGGAGCCCTTCATTAGTCGAAGCCAGGAGAGCGGTCGTGACGCGCATTATTCGGGCCGGCCTCTCTGTAGGACCCCTGGGGCTCACCGTTTTAATGGCGAGTGAATATAAAAAAAAAAAAAGGTGCGCCGAACACAGGTATTCACGTGTAAAAAAACTAGTGCGGGTACTATTTTTTTGATCACGAAAGACTTTCTGACTGACCTGTAGTAATTGGTTAGAAATTAGATAGACCTATATGGCAGACACGAAAGCTATTTTGTGAGTCAGAAGTTACTGTAGTCCGGTACACGTTAAGAACGGTAACGGGACATGCTGTGTATCACGAAGAAGCCGCGAGGTCAACGCGCGCCACTATTGAAAAGGAATGGTGCTTAATGCTTAAGATCGTCTGGTTATTGGTGAATTCTAGTTTAAAATTTCCCATTCGTAAGAACATTCAATTGGCCCGTTTTCTTCTGTGACTGCTTTTATTTTGTGCCTCCCAATATGCTCGCAGTAACGGAATCTTTTGCACCGGGCGGACGAAAAACTGGTTGCGGGGATTAGGCGCATGGGCAAATTTCGTTGCTGTTCTTAACTTGTAATTTAGTATGCCCACAATATCAGCGGGCCAGCTCCAGAAGAAATCGACGTCGGGTAACATTGATTCGAACACGGATACCAAATACCTGTTTTTACAATATCTGGCCAACGTGCGCGTCGTATGCGCGCTATAAGAATATCTATAAAGCCAGTATATCAATGACGGTTTCATCGAAACAATTTTTAAAGAGCATATGCAAAAACAACACTCTCAGTAGTTGCATAGACCCCGAGGTGTGCTGCTTCATTTTCAGTTCGCTAAAAAGTGCATTCATCATAGGGATGATACAACAGTGCGTATCGATTCTTTGCTGTTATGATCCAATGGAGGTGGAACTTTTGCATTCCAGAGATTATCCGCCTGCGAAAAAACGTTTTAGTGCATCGTTCAAAAAATTTATCCAGGGTGAATTATATTGCCTTAATACACTTATTCTTGATAGCGTTACATAACCACTGTTTCGTAGCGTAATTCAGTCTTCTTGAATACCCCTCGGTGGGAAACGTTTACCGCTTTTTTTAAGCTGCCGAAATTTGAAGGACCTGTGAGATAATGCGAAAGAACAAAAATAAACTTTCAAAAATCTATATGGAGGTGTCAAGTGCACTTTAGTTGCCTTAAGTATGCATGCTTTGATTTATAGCCAGATACTGTCAGTCGGCAAACATACGCTTAGAAAGCAACGTCCACCCTTGCGCGCGTCCACTTTCCACATAAAATCATTGCGCTATATACTTTTTACCCGTTCTGCAAGTACAGTAAGTACCTCACCTTCGAACTGCCTCGTTAAATTTGGTTCATCGATTGCGCGACTCCAGATTCTTCTGCAAGGGCTAACCTGCTTCGGGCTTCTGAAGAGCCCTTCTTCATCGCCCGCGGTTTGGACTATGTGCAGCAGCTGGGCTGCCTGATGACGTCTACGCGCGATCTCCCCTTGACTGCCTGTGGGGCGTCTTCCCCGCACGGCACCGTTATCCCGGCAATCGAAGGGCCGCCTGCCCCGGCTCGCCTAAGAGAGCGGCTATCGGCTTGCCTTGTCTTGGCTTCGGCGGGCAAGGAGCGGTGCAGGAAGGCGAGTCAGGAAAGCATCGAGATTGCGAGGCCCGGCCTAACGAGCCGGAAGACTATGGATTTCTACCAGGCATCGGCACAAAGACGATAATAACTCGAGTGGCATCGAGGCAAGCGCGGGAAAATACAAAAATGGAAAGGAAGGCGTTGCGAAGATGCCGAGCCGAGCAGGGCAGGGCACCAAAGCGGGAGTGGACTCCAACGCAGAAAGACGATAGAATAAAAACGAAAGAAAGGCGGAAAACAAAAACAAGATGGCGGGAGAAGAAAGGGCAAAGTTCGATTACCAATACTCTCCTTTCCGGACGGGTCCATGGCGTCTCTTGGTGTTTTGCATTTAAGTTTGTTCTGGACATCGCAATTTTGTTTGTTGCTCTTATAGTCTTGTTTTAGCTTTGTGTCATGGCGTTGGAGGGATGTTGTAATGCGAGGTACTGATCTATTTTTATATTTGTTGTTGTTATGGGGCTTTAAATTTAAAAAAAATGACTATGTTCAAACACAACTACGAATGCTATTTTTACTGATGGCGGCAAAAACTCTTAATCTTTGCCAACCTTAACTTTCTAACTATTCTGCACACCCAAGATCATAGTAATTTGTGTACTTTGTACACGAGTAATATGACGATAGCTTAGTCAGCAAGCAGTAATAAAGAAATTGTCCCAAACACGCATAAAGGTTCAACCTCTTGCTTCAAGTAATGCTTGCGAGAAGTTCAGAACAAATTATCGATTTAAACTTTCCGGTAAATAAATGTAGCTAAGGCTTCGTCTTTTTTCAATGTCTTCTCAGATAATTCTTCGCGGCAGATATACATCCTTGATACTTTACTCCTGTTTTCCTCATTTCATCTACCATCCTTATGGCTAGTTCTCAGCATTAAGAAAAAAACATCTGAACCCTTGCGTATATTTTACGATTGAAAGGCGCGTGGGGCAGAAACACCGACGTCAGCGCGCCTGCCTCGCTGGAAGATAAATTAAAAACGGAGTGCGAGTTCTTCCAGGAATGCTAAGGCAAGACGGGAGAGCGCAGCGGAATGCGAGAATCAAGCGTTGCAGTTGCCAGGGCCAACATTCCTCGCCTTCTTGGATGCGTGCTGCCTCGGCGAAAAAGGCGTGTTCGTCTTCAAGATGCTTAAGACTCATGCGCAACACACTGCGCCAGAGCCCTTAGGGAAAACTGCTGGGAGGAGTGGCCGCTGTGGTTGTCACACTGTTACATTTTTCTTTCGTTGCGACTTCAGGAGAGATGGCTAGGATGACGCACTGGTTGGGACAAAGAAATGGGAAGCAAGTCATGCGAAGGATCTAACTGAGTGGTAACCGTGCCCGCTGTTTGAGCCTACATCACTTTCTTCGGGGAATGATTTGAACCGTTTCGATTCGATTCGCTGGTGCTTAATTCAACCCAAAGAAAGTACATAAAATGGGTATACAGTCGAACACGGATATATCGAACACGGGTATATCGAATTATTGTCTATATCGAACTCATAAATTATCCCCTTGAAAATTCTGTGTAAAAGTATAGAAATTCGTACGTTTATATCGAACCGTATTTTTCCCAACATTGGGTATATCGAACGCCGCGCGAGTTGGAAGGTGCTCTTCGGCGGTCGCTACACTCCCGATTGAGGTTGAGGAGGATATGGAGGAATGCGCGGGCATGGCGAAGACTGGCTCCCGTAACTAATCCCCCCTACCGGAACGAATTTGCGCTTGCCCAGTCGGACCCCGCTACCGGCCGCCGTAGCGTTAGCGGACTGAGCCCGGTATGCTAAATCTCTCTAGGCACACAAGCCCGAACGCTCGGAAAATATGACAGTGCGAGGTAGGAATCTGCCCCGACTGCGCACGTCCCTTTTTTTTTCGGCTGCATACGTTCCCCGGCTTGCCGAAAAAGAGTTTTTCTTTCTCTCTCTCTAAATCTGTCTTCCCCCGATGTCGTCTCGGGAAAGGGAAGAGGCAACGAAGGCGCTGGCGGCCTCCTCCTTCTTTTGTATTTTGCTGCTGTTGCTGCTGTTTGGCGAGTTGTCCCGCACCTTTCGGAGGTCACTGTTTCTCTCGGAGATGACCATCGCGAGCGCTTTTTTGGAGTCCGTTCAGAGAGCCTTGGAATTGTTACCTTCAAATTTATTGTGGTACGTGCGCGCTGTTCTTCTTTTGCGTGCGTGTTGCGCATGGTGTGCGAAGGCGCAGCGTGCTGCTGGAATTTTCTAGTTGTGCAGCCTCGGGAAGATCGAGACCAGCGTCTTTAATTTCATTTCCAGGACGAAGAAGCAGGCCAAGATGAGCGATTTTTTTTCACGGAAATAAAGTGTCCTGTTGCGTCGTGAGTGCGGAATTAGTTGTCATTCTTGAATGCGACCATCGGTAAGTGATAGGCCGCCATAGGTGAGGTCTCAGAGACCATATTTTTTATATCGAATTTTTCATATATCGAACTAATTCGCGATCCCCTTGGAGTTCGATATATCCGTGTTCGACTGTATACAGGAGGAGGTCCCGAAGTCAATGACTGCAGGGGGACCTCCCATAATACAAGCAACAACAAGTAAATGTTTTAACAAACATTGGTTACAGTATAATGTTGAAACAGCCAAAACAGATGTTACAAAACTGAGATTGCACATTGAAAGTAAAAAAAAAAGCAAACAAAACACGGAATAAAAGCGAACAAAATGAACTCAAATTGACTGAAGAGGAGTACGTAAGCTATTCTTGAAGGAAAAAACATTTGAAGCACTTTTTGTGAAGTGAGGCAAACAGTTCTATTCGTAAGCAGCAGAAAAATGCACAGCTTGTTTACCATAATTAGTATGAGCTTTAGGAAGTAAAACATTGTTATTCAGGGCAAAACGAGTGCAGCTCTGAAGTGGAAGTTGGTTAGCAGTGATAATTTCGATAGGAAGCCTACCGCTGAAGAATTTAAATACTATGATGCAAAGAGAATACTTAACCAAATTAGAAACCGATAAAATGTTATGAGCACGAAGCAGCGGTAAAGAACTGCAACAGAAATGACTATGGGTAATGATGACTATGGGTTTATGACTATGGGTTTAGATTAGGTCCTTGCCCTAAAGGATATCACCCAGAAAAAAAAAGCACTAAACTTTGCCTCCTGCTTTAACTGTTCCTTGTTTAATTGTGAGAATGAGAAAATGCATGGTCAAGAAACATTACACTGTTTGACATATGACAAAAAACTGGCGCCGCTTGCCCTAGTGGTGCAAGACTGGAGAAAGGGCAGAGCGGCGGGAAGACCTAGCTAATTCCGGCTTTGCTAAATATTGCTGGGTTTTGTTAGATTTAGCGATGTTCTTGGTAGGCCAGGCTGAGTGTTCAGGGGTGAGGCCAAGTTTGGCCGGATTTTACTAGATTTCCTCGAGCAGCGACACGATGGCGTTTGCACTGCGTTTATTCTTCCTCGGGAGTTGAATGCTTCTTCGGCCGAAGCATCATTTGCGGGACTTTAAACGATGTGCTCGAAGCGGAATCACGAGGCGCTGTGTATCGCCGACGCACCTTCTTTTTTGCCGTGCGTTTCCCGAGAAGGCTTGCGTCCGGCTGTGAGGCTAGCTTGCGACGCTGCTGGAAGCTGGGCCCGACTAGAGTTGAACCCTGCCGGGAGGCTAGGCCGGGAGGCTAGCGCGTGCCGTCCGCTGTTATCTGACGCGCGCTGCTTCCGCGCTCTCCCTACTCGCCAGAAGGCACCGCGTGCGCCTTCTTTCTTTTTTCTTTTTTTTTTCTTTGTTTGCATACGACACCGGCATACGACACCAAGCTTAAACGTCTGCGCTGTTAAAAAATTGCGTAGTGGCGTTTTCCGAGTTATGTTATTTGGAATAAGAGATGTCTGAAAGGCAAGTTAAAGGGACACTGAAGTGAATTTTTCAAGCTCCCGTTTTTGCTTGCACTGCGTAGAATGGCTCAAATTAGCACACTTTTCATCGTTTATCCGGTTGACAAATCGGTAATTATTTTACAAAGCGCGAAAGAAGAAAAACTACCATGCGCGGTTTGCGGCGGCCGCACCAACTAAGGCTGTGACGTTGGGAGGAGGGGCGCCGTGATTGGACGATGCCCAAGGTTAGCAATCACACAAGTTTCGGTTTCGGTTTCGGTTCTGTAAAACATAACCAATGGCTTTGTTGGATGGGCATTCTCAATATCTCAGTAATCATCGTACCGCGCTTCTGCCATGTTGTCGGCTGTAAAATGCACAAGATAAGCCTCCCAGGACGGCTTGTAGTCGTAGCATTCACTAGCCGAGACCTACGCAGTGTATGAACGCCCTCCGCGTACCCGCAGACGCCCAAATGTCATGCGCTTTTCCCCCATATTTGGAGCTTGCTCCCTCATGCCTGTATCGTAAAAAGCGTGTTCGCAGCAGGCCAAGGGTCTGTTCATTCTGGCCTGTGCCCACTGCCTGCAAGCAGTCGGTGCTTATGGCAACAGCACGCCAACGAGAACTCGCTAGCGCGCCAGTGCCAGCCTGCGCGCGTTTTGTGAACTAGTTCGTGTAGCCATGAACGTTGCGGCCCAAAAAAAGGTGAACTCAATATAGAAAACATCGGCGGAAAGCAAAAAAGTTAACTTACAAAAAAAAAAAAGCACGTACACGCGGGGATTCGAACTCGTGACTTGCAAAACATTTGCGGTGACATACCTGGCGCCCCAGACCACTGAGCCACGGAGCGGGACGCGAAGAGCTTGCTAATATAGGGTATATATTGTACAACCCGTTTACACTTTTTTTTTAATTTTGGTATTTCAAGCAGCTTAGGTGACTATTTGTTGTACTGCGATCGTGCAGTAACCGTCGCCCGAGTTTCCACAGTAGCTCACGTTTCAATTGCATTTCGTAGACGGAAAAGCGTTCGCACATGCGTAGTCGTGCTGCTGACCGCTGTGCTTGTTCGCCCAGCGCAAAAAAGTGCTTCCCGCGCCCTAGTTTTACGCTGTACGGTAAAAATATCAGTTGATTTTATTTCCTTAGTACCTATATTGACTTCGCTGACTCTTCTCCCGCCTTCAAGAGGACTTATATTTTCCTACTGGCGTACCAGTCAGCGAAGCGTCGCATGTGCGCTTGTGCAGCGCTTGTGTGAAGCGACCTTGACTTGGAGCTAGATACAGTGTACAAACAAACCAAGTAAAGAAAGGCACATTCTTCCATTCACAAACGTGTCTTGGCTTCGTTTCAACTAAGCGAACGAATTGTGACCAAGCAATTTTTTTTTAACCTCCTTGATTGCGACGACCTGCCGGCGGCCTGCGGACGAAACGCTGGGCCGACTGACTCTGCCGGCCGGGGAGCCGTGCAGTAGCGCAGCCGTGGCGCAGCCAATTGCCAGCTCATCCCCTCCTGACGTCCCACGAAAACGCCACAGAAAATGGGCGAGCGTAAAGAGAGGAGGACAGCATTTTCGAATTAGTTTTTCTACTAAATAAAATCGCGTAAACGCGTCTAGAGTGGTCGAAACATGGCCTGGGGACTCCGGACTACAATTTGCGCTAGTAATCCCGCAATGTTTACATATCACTTCAGTGTCCCTTTAAGACGGACAGTAGCAGTCCTAAAAACTAAACTACACATTCCTTAAACTTTATAGGTCCTAATTCACAGTTTCTTCTGGAAGAGGGCATCATCGGAATGGCTTTGTCAATACATGTCAGAGCGAGCAAATTACATGACACATTTTTATACATATCTCTTCATTATTTTTTCTCTCCCGCATGGTAGTTTTCTGCACACTATGAAAGCACCACAACTAACAAGAACAAATGCAAACAGTACTTCTGAGAAACACCGGCTCAATTTAGTAGATGTCCTACATCATCCATGTATTCAGAGATCTCTTCATTGTGTGCCTCGCAACGTTTTCCAGGGAACGACATAGCGTCAGCTGATCATGTTCTTGTTACGATGCCGCGGGTACCATGCGAGAATAAGAAAGTGGATAGGAGAGACCCATTTCGGAGTGAAGTACGCGTCTTCCGAAATTTGGGGATTTAGCGAAAGCCAAAACATTGTGTGCCTCTATTGTTTTGTATATGCCGCCTTCAGGCTGTGAGTGGTGCATTCGTGTACAACAGATTTATTACTTCATGCCCTAATACCATTACCTTATGAATGTACCCTTAAAGGGACCCAGAAAAGCCTTCTGTAAAAGTTACAAAAGGCCTGTATTGTCACGTAGCACCAATATAGCGGTGCAATGCCGTTGGAATTATTGATCTACATTCAGTATTAGCTGCGCCAGAAGCAATTAAATGCACCTCTCCCCCCTTGCCGATTGACTCCTCCTCCCTCTCTGCCTCCTTCAAAGCAGCTAGCTACATTCCTGCGCCTAGGCTCGCGTCAATCACTGCGGACCCGCCTTTGCCGCCTTTGCCTCGGGATCGCGCAGGAAGGAGGAAGAGCAGCCGGAAGCCAATGGCAGTGACGCCGCCGGCGGCCGACCTTGCCGGCGATTGGGCGAATCAGGGGGCGCCTTCTCCGTTGCGTCAGCAGCGATCGCCGTTGCTTCACCCGCGGTCGCCGTTGCGTCACCCGCGGTCGGCTCGCTGCGGCGTCGCGCTCATCGGCTGAGAAAGGCGATCTTCAAAAATTGTTTACAAATTATCTGTACAACGTATGGGGCTCACACTTGGCTCAAAAATCCCCCGTTATGTGTTCTACCACCTGAATGCATTTGATAGCCACCTTCACAAAGCTTTTCGGGGTCCCTTTAACGGAAGACATAATAGCTGAAACAGAACAGCTGAACAGCTGAACAGCTGAACAGAACAGAATAACGGCAAAACGCTGTTTATTTGGCATTTATTGCTGCTATCTTATCCCGAAAAAACGGTTTGTCTCCTTTTCCCCAAGACAACGTGGCCTTTATGCAGCTGTACAACACATTCTGTGAGGAAAAATGTGCCACCTGTCTAACGGCTCTGGCAATTAAATGGGCCCTAAATAGGTCGCGATTTCAAGCGTGATATGTCAGAATGTGTGTTCTTTTCATCATCATCATCATCATTTATTTTACCCTTAAGGGCCTCTCTCGGGGCATTACATAAGGGGGGGGGGCAATCAAAGTACAAATGACAATGAAAATGCAGTTCATGGTTACAGTTTTTGAATTACCAAAACAATACAGGTAGCAAACAAATAACAAAAGGACCACAGAACATGTAAAACGAAATGTTTAACAGTCAATTCGCAACCCAAAAAATACAGGCGGCAGGAAACAAACAACGAAAAAAGAATAACAGCGATTAAGAGTCAAGGGTGGCTAGTAATAAATCTCTAAATTTAAAAGCAACTTTTTCGCACACAATAGCATCCGTCAACCCATTCCACTCTTCAATAGCCGTAGGCAGAAATGATTTGTTAAAAGCGTTAGTAGAGCCAAACAGACGTTGAATACTCATGGAATTAAATGAGCGACGAGATGTTCGGACAGGCGGAAGTAAAAGTGAGCCATGTAGGTGAGGAAAGTTGTAGTAAGTTTGTGAAAAAGACAGACGTAAAATTTTGCGTCGAGCTGACAAAACAGGGAGACCGAGGGATGATTTGATTAGACTGATGCTTGCTCGTTTGTCGTAATTTGAGGAGATGAATCTGGCGGCACGATTTTGGACGGATTCAAGAATGTTAATTAGGTATATCTGATGAGGGCTCCAAATTGCAGATGCGTATTCCATTTTAGTATGAAGAAAAGTTTCAAAGGCCAATTTATGAAGGATTGCAGGTGATAATGAAAATAACCTCCTGAGATAGCAAGAGTTTTTGAGACATCGGCAGCTAGTTTGGTAATATGCTCGGTCCAGGTTAGTTTGCTTGTAATTACAACGCCCAGGTATCGGTAAGAACCGAGTTGCGATAACACTGCTAAGTTCAATGAATACGGATGGATGACGTTAGTGTGTTTTCGTGAGACAGGCATGAACTTGCATTTTGAAATATTCGGCCTCATCATCCACTGAGCGCACCAGTTATCAATGATGTGTAAGTCTTGCTGTAGTATTAGTCGATCATCGGGAGTTGATATACGACGGTAGATGACGCAATCGTCAGCAAAAAGACGAAGCGTTGATGAAATGCAGGAAGGAAGGTCATTTACGTAGATTAAAAAGAGAAGCGGACCGAGAACCGAGCCCTGAGGGACGCCAGAGATTACTGGAGTAGTATCGGAATGGGCACCACCGATAACGGTGAATTGAGACCGGCGGGTTAGGAAGCACTTAATCCATGATAAGGTCAGGGGATCGAGGGAAATGGAAGAAAGTTTGTTGATAAGTCTTTCTTTCTTTCTTTCTTTCTTTCTTTCTTTACGTGTGAATTCTTGTCGCCATTGAAGGGAGGATTGGCGCAGCTTTTCGCCTCTGACGTAACCTCTGACGCAGCTGGCACTGAAGACTACGGCGTCGCTTTTGCCGAATTACAGCAAATGCTGCACCCCGAAAGCGTTTCCGGCTCTGGAGGAAGCCGCCGGTGGTTTAGACGGATCGGGCAGCGTCTGTGAGAGCGACACCCCGGCACCCGTATCTTTGTCGGGAAGAATGTCGATCGTCGCCATCCGCCACACGAGCTTAGCTGAGTTCGTTGATATAGCGCGTCGTCTACAATATATGGATAACGCTGAAAAGCAGGAGCATCTTCTGCAAGCGGAAACATGGTGGGCAAAGATCGCGCACTAAATGGCACACACCGCAGCAGCTAGAACTTGTCGCCGCCCGCCAGGACTATTGCTGAAAATCAGTTTAAAAATGCGTGAAAGGGGTTTATAGTGCGGTGAAAATTGCGCTAAGGCTCGTCGTCGGCGAGGCTTCATAAAGCGGTGACCGAATAACTGCGGCTTTGCTAAGCCTTTTAAGGGGGAGACGGCCTTGGAGGGATCTGTTCGCCGTGCCAGTGCCGCATACAAGAAACACAAGCGGGCCGCTAGTCGGTGGCGGAAATCTTCAATTATCGTCGTGAGCGAGCATGTTGTGGTTGGGGCCCCCCTATTTGAACTTCAAACGCTCGTTTCCCCTATTCTAGAACTGACGTACCGACGCTAGCACGGCTGTCGCGAAAAGCAAGGCCGCGCGGTCAGTAGGAGGGGCATGCGCGCCGGTTGCCAAAAAGAAAAAAAAATTGTGGTTGATTCCTCTGTCGTAGGAATCGGTAAAACACGAAAGTGAAATGTGCAGCGAAATCTGCAGCTTAGCATGCTTCGCAGGTCGGCGGCTGTCTTGCCGGTGTGCTTGGCGTGGGACGTCCTGCTGGTAAGCCACTTCGGCAAAGGTGTACTGGCGTCATTTCTATCACGGATACGACATCAGTGAAATATTGGTGTATCCCGGCATAAAACACTTTCGCGTTAAAATATAAAAGCCGAAAACGAACAATCCTAATTACTCTTGGGTTCCGAAGGTTGCTTCCCCACAAAGAGACCCTGTGTGCGGGGGTGCACCCTTTACAGGCCGCTTGCTTCGTTGTAATGGCGTCATTTCCGTGACGGATATGACGTAACTCAAATGTTTGTGCAACCCGGAATAAAACATTTTCGTGTTTAAAAAAGGAAAAGCCGGCACGTTCCGTCGGGTGGAGTTAATGGCTGCGCGTATCCTGGAGAGCGAGGGCCCTGACAAATGTCTCTAAATTGTCTTGCTCGGAGCTTATCGAATCGTAGCGTCCACAGCGCTTTGAGGCGCGAGGAAAGACTGAAATTTCCAGGCCTTGTAGCCTTCGGAACCCTATTTAGGGCCTCTTTATTCAATGATTGCCGAACGTTAATTGTATGCTATACTTTTTTCCTCAGCTGATAGCATTAAAAGTTATTATTGGCTTTTCTCATTGGATTTCTATTTAGTATTAATCATTGGAACATTGGCTATTCCCATTCCTTTTTGTGGACAAACGTTTATTCCATCAATCAATCAATCAACCAATCAATCAATCAATTAGTCAACCGATATAACAAGCATAATGCGTTCGTTATTGCCCAAACTAAACGACAATGCTTTGCCTTGATCGTTTTATTTTTGTCGTTCTTACAAAAAGTTTGTTCACAATCTTAAAAAAAGCGCCATGTAGAAATACATTTAAAAAATTAAAGGGAAATCAGGAAACCAGCGTATACGTAGAAATTTTTCTTTTCAAAGTTCGCGGCATGGGTCTGCTGCATTCCTGAAACTTAGCGGGAGCTCGTCATTCTAGCCGCAAGTCCTTTGACTCCCGATACTTCTCGGACAGGCCACGTAGCGCTCAGCAGCACTCCGCCCCCCGGTAGTATTTTTACTCTTATTCTGCATTCAGTGAAAACATATAACACGCAGCTTAACTTCGAAACTATACGCAAAATCGAGCGAAAGCATTTGGCGCGGAAACAACGAGTACCTTAAAAAATTTTACATTTCGCTGCAGCTGGCGTGTCCTTCCTTCTATCGCTTCCTTTTCATCTTTTTTCACTCGATCCTGCGGCGCTGTTACAGGCGCCAGTTTCCCTGGGCGAAGTTCATTGTGTGCATGTCGGGGCCTTCCACCTTGGTAAATCCGGCAGTCCACTTCCATTATGCGCCGATACAATGGGAGAACCCTTCCCCACTTCACCCGTTCTTCTTCTTCTTCTACTTCGGGTTCCGTTTGCTCTTTTCTTTTTTCAGCCTGGCAAGAGAATCGCTATAAAGAACCGCTACCAGAACGCGCTGTGTCGCCATCCAAAGGCCGCTGTGGAGAGCGCCCTCTTTCGACGGCTGGGCGCATGTGGAAATAAGGGCGGCCATCGATTCTGCGCATTGCTCTACGTGCGTGTCTGCAGGCCACTCTTTTGCTTTGCAAGCACTCTGTCTCCTTCAGTTCCTCTCTCTCTACGGGCTGCTTTTCTTATCGGATTTATAACGTTAGGTTCTCGTTCTCCCGTACTCGCTTTTTTCTTTCAGTCTTTTTTTTTTCACTCTTCTTTGCGTGAAGGACGCTTTTGCGAAACCCCGATTACCACGAGGAGAAAATAAATTGAGTACAAAAACGGGTGAAATAGGCACTAAATATCACGAAGTACATTTCGGGTATTTGATGAACAGAATTGTACAAAACAAAAAGGCACGAAAGGACGGAGAAAATTCGAAGCTCCTGAAGAGCTGCAGAACCAAGTCTAATGGGTTCGAGAGTGCGTTCAATTTATTGGTAAATAGAAACGGCATAACATTAAAATGCAGAATTAAACAACAGAGGGACACATTTTTAAACGGTGTCTCTAAAATGGGCGGTGTCAGTGTAAAACAATACGAACAAACTTCAAAGGCCGCATCTTGTAAGCGTCAATATTTGCAGGCGGGAAAAACGGGGAAAAAAGGCATGGCTGAAAGTGAAGGTGGTAGAAAGAGAAAAGTGAAGATAGCTCGGTCAGTACACTATTGAGCTGGATGAGAGAAAAAAGGGGGGGAGTTGTCGAGAACTCAAAAAAAAAAAGTTCTGCGTCAAAAGCAAAAGGCGAGACATGCCCGCAGGAAGAGTGAAAGTGAGCCACCTTTGTGGACAGGGCGGAAGTGCGCAACAAAGGAGCTTCCGGTTTGAGTGACAATGGCCGCTCACAAGTGCTCGGGATCTGAGTACATCCGTCATCGGGGGCCCTCAGAGCGCGACAGCGCTCTCGGCCGTAGCAGTTTTTACGGCCCCGCGTGGGCGGGGAAAAACTTGTGCACAACTCTCGCTATACTTTGAGTCTGGGTGTTTGAAATCTTAAAACAGGTTTGGTTAAAACACGATCAGAAGTAAGGCAATGGAAAGCGCCGGTTCTAAACCGCTACTTTTTCCTCAGACAGCTGTTAAAGTTCACCAAGCTGTTGTTGTCATGTTTTTAATCATACAAACGCATGGAAATAAAGGTGCGTGAGTGTGTGTGTGCGTGTGTGCGCGTGCGTGTGCGTGTGCGTCCTTGTGTATGTGTATTTTTGTGTGCGTCCGTGTGTGTGTGTGTGTGTGTGTGTGTGTGTGTGTGTGTGTGTGTGTGTGTGTGTGTGTGTGTAGAGGGAAGGGATGGGTAGGTACGGGAGATTCTTAGCTAAGCTATCGATAACTCACTAAAGCAATGAGCTATCGATAACTCACTGAAGTAGTAACCTCACTACCACGATCTTTCTTTTTGCTCTATATAGCTGGAAAACGTTCTCAGTGAAAAATAACTCCAAAGCAAACAGAATTACTTGTTTAACCTACTTTCGCTACCCCAGATACCTTTCTCAGAAATCTCGAATTCAAATTCTAGGTGTCTTACGCGGTTAAAAGGACCCTGCAATACTCCCGATAAACACTTTCACTCTCAACCTTCGTATCTGGATGTGCTGCGAAAGCTATAGTTATCGCCTGCACTAAAAAAGAGAGAGAGAGAGAGAGAAAAAAAAATTGGCCGCGTATCTGCTCTTTTCGTTGCAAATGCCGTCAAAAGACGATAGTCTTTATAGGCTTTTGCGAAGTAAATGCCTCCCTTCGCTTTACCGCTCACCTCTCATGTTGTTCCTCTTGCGTCGCGCTCCTCCCAAGGTAAAGACGCCAATGTTTGCTTAAATCATTTTAAATTTCTCGCGTTCCACTGCTCCAAACCGGGTGTCTCGATGCGAACGCTGCCGTACGGCGAAGACGCGCGTTAATCGAGGCGCCCCACTTCAACGTTTATAGAACCGCGTTTCCCTACTCCACGTGCGTTGCAAGCAGTACGTGGAACCTATCTAGTGGAACCTTGCGTAACTGTTGCCGGTTGATTTCTTAAAATGGCGCCAGAAGCTATAGTGGCGCGGGTGACAGCAGGCGACAGCGGAGTGAATTCTTTTTCTGCAGTTGATGAAGTATTTAATTTCGCAAAAGTCAAGCATGTTTGAATTTTTATAAAGGGACACTGCAAATATCACTTCTGTATTGATTTGTTGTCTCATATTTGCGTAATGTCTTGTTCTTCTTCCAAAATGTTGACAAGTATGAACATTACACCGGACATAAACGGGTACATTTAGCTGTGACTATATAAGACTATTCCGCAGGCATTGTTTTGATTTGGCCGGGTGGCTGAATCGAGTCACAGACAGACAGACGGACAGACATACAGACAGACCAAAATTTCTGGGTTTAAGTAGCCCAAGAAAGACTATCGTATTTAATAACTTTTATTTACATAGTGGATTGGGGTGCTGTGGGCGCAACCCTGAGGGTTGCGACGACTTCAGCCGCTCGAGTCACGAGCTCCTTCTGGAGCTGGGGGTCCGAGCGGCCCAACGCCTCCATCCTCTGGTCAGGGGATAGAATGTAAAGGAATGGGCCCTCTGCACAAGCCCACATTGTGTCTTGACCACGGCCCTTTCACCGCAGCGGGGGCAGAGGGGGGATGGGTACAGTGAGGGGTGGATATGATACAGGACGGCTCTGCAGGGTATGGACTCGGTTTGTAGTTGACGCCAGAGGCGTTCTTCCTCTTGAGTGAGGGATGAGTGGGCGGGGGGAAGCTTGCGGCGGGAGAGGCGGTAATACTGCGGGACCTCTCTGAAGGTCAGGAGACTATCCCTGGTTGATCTGACCTTCTTGATTTGCTCGTCGCAGCAGAACTATCCACCTTCCATTTCTGCTTTGCTTTTATAGCTGTTTTGTAGCGTAAGCTACACTGGTCGAGGTTGAGCAGTTTCGCGCGGACCTTGAAGGGCCGTGCTGCACAAGCGCGAGGAGATTGGATTGGATTGGATTAGATTGGAAATCAAATCGTATTGGAGTACGGGTGTGTAGAGAATTGGGTCTGCACATTCGCCGGTCTGCGCATGCAGACGCACTGGTGCCGGCACGTGTCCAGCTGTGCGGGTTCAATTCCCGGCCGCGGCGGCCGCTTTTCTGATGGAGGCGAAAAGCAAAGACGCCCGTGTGTACGAGATTTCGGCGCACGATAAAGATCCCCAGGTGGTCAAAATTAATCCGGAGCCCTCCACTACGGCGCGCCTCATCGCCTGCGTTGCGTCGGCGCGTTAAACCCCACAATCAATCAATCAATGTCCAGCTGTGCGCCTCCGTTGCACAGTAGTTAAGTCTGACGGTGCGCCGGGGCCGCTTGATAGCCGTTTCACGTGGCTTCTGGAGAGTCGTGCTGCGTAATCGCGAGTAGCAGTGACAGGACTGGACTGGACTGGACTGGACTGGACTGGACTGGACTGGATTGGATTGAATTGATTGGATTGGATTGGATTGGATTGGATTAAATTAGATTGGATTGGACTAGACTGGGCTGGACTGGACTGGATTAGTTTGGATTGAATTGGATTGGAAATCGTTTTAGCAGCGTAAGCATGATAATCAACTAATCCTAGACAACCAGGAAACCTAAAATATAACCAGCTGAACCTTAGCTCACGCTACGTATATCCTGGCATAGCCGAGATAAGCCACTGCTAATTTCTTTAAAGTGGCTATCGAATGCCTTTATTGCTGCAACTGAAAGCAAGCCGCCCAATAGCCGCTACACCGCTGTAATGACGCAATTCGAGCACTTGAAGAACGCCGCGACTGGGAAAGAGAGAAAAAAATTGGCTGCGGATCTGCTCACTTCATTGCAAATGTCGTTGAAAGACGATAGTCATCTGCGCGCCTGCCACGTAAATAGATTCAAGTATACCGCGTTCCATCGCTCCCCCTCTGAGGCCCTTCTCCACACGCGGCTCACGCGCCGTCTACTGGGTGAACAAGGCTTTCGTGCTGGAAGCTGAAACGTCAGTACATTTCGTTTCGAAGATTGTGAACAAGGCTTCCGTGCGGGAAGCCGAAACGTCAGTACGTTCTGTTTGGAGATTGTGAACAAGGCTTTCGTGCTGAAAGCCGAAACGTCAGTACGTTTTGTTTGGGAGATTGTGAACAAGGCTCCCGTCCTGGAAGCCGAAACGTCAGTACGTTCTGTTTGGAGATTGTGAACAAGGCTTCCGTCCTGGAAGCCGAAACGTCAGTACGTTCTGTTTGAAGTGGTCGGCGTCTCTTTTTTGTTCCGAATGTACCCTCCCGGCCAGACGGGATTCTGTCATGTTCTCGACTTCTCTCATTAGTGTTGACCAACTTGGAATGCCGCCAAGAGCTATAATGGCGCGGGCGATAGCAGGCGATGGAGTGATTTGTTTTATTTTGCTGCAGTGGAAGCAGTATTTTATTTGTTATCGCAAAAATCAAGCGTCCGTAAATATTTTAATGAAGGAACCCTGCAGATATCACTTGTGTATTGACTTTATGCCTCAGATTTATGTAATGTTTTTTTCTTGTTCAACAATGTTGACAATTATGAACACTGCCTCCAGATCTAGATGCTTAAGAATGGTTGAGGGTAGTGTCAATAGATTAGGTATAACGTTGTCTAGTGACACTAGTTCAGGGTATATAAGCTTCTGCTTCTGTTTCACTTTGGCCGCGTAGCGTAATCGAGGGACGGACAGACAAACAGACAGAATGAGAAAAAAAATTTCTGCGTTCACCGAGCCCAAGAAAGACATGAAAGTATAGAAAATCTTTTGAGCAAGTTTCTAAGTTATCTGATGGGCATATAGCAAAAATGTCTGGCGTAGGTACTTTGTAACCCCTTATTCTAAGTACTGGTTGTGTTTTTTGACGACTTTTTGAAAGCATTAATGATCTAGAAGAAAGTTGAAGAGTGTTGCAGGGTCCCTTTAAGGTTCGCCTGAGTTTTGAGGCACGCCGTAATTACTTAAATCGCCTGAGTAAATGTTAAACGTGCGCCGAAATCTTGAACCTCGGACATTCTTGTTTTTTCACCTCTATCAGGAAAAAAAGGCACGATGTAGTGGAGAGCCACAGAGGAATGTAGACCACTAAGGGACCCGTAAAAATATAGCCTAAATTCGTAAAAAGTTAGGCCAGATTAGTATAAATATTCTGCGACTAATTTGATACTATATTAAGAGAATATACCAAATGGCTATTCAGGAGCAAGCTTATGAGTTGAACAGTTCATTTAACATGTCTGACAAACTGAGAATTAGCCCTATATACAACGTTACAGGAAGTGCATGTGAAATTCGAAATTATCGTACGGACGTAGTTGCTAGTTGTTCTGTTGAACCCGCAGTCCGTGTGCAGGTGCTGGCAGGTTTGCGTTTACGTCAGGAAGAAGTGCTTATGACGGGCAGTTCCGAAGGACTAAATATTGTCACGGATTAACGTTAATGCAATTAACGTTAGCATTAATCTAATTTGTCATTGAGTAAAGTACAAGTTCTTCTTGTGCCCGTAGGGGACCTCTGGTGCTTCCGTAGAGGTCATTTATTGCGAAATAGTAAGCGCCCTCTAAGCGAAAATATTTCGTCTAGAGTCAGGCCGAGCCAGCGGAGGTTGCGAAAACCGCCACCGTATCAAAAAAAAAAAACAAAAGTGGGTGAATTTGGGTCTGGAATTC
Source organism: Haemaphysalis longicornis (assembly GCF_048455015.1). Lineage (NCBI taxonomy): Eukaryota > Metazoa > Arthropoda > Arachnida > Ixodida > Ixodidae > Haemaphysalis > Haemaphysalis longicornis. Next base: position 30,080,903 of record NW_027526361.1, on the reverse strand, counting down.
AACCCAAGGCCTACGGAATGCGAATCGAGCATTCCGTACACCCAGAAAACCGCCGATCATTGTCCCTATCTGACTAAAGGCAGATATGGCAAATGGGTAGCGCCTTTCTTTGTTTCGACTTCTCTATCTTCTTTCCTCTATTATTGTGGCTGAGTTTTAACTCCTCCGTCTCCTTCCTCTCAATTCCTTTTCGGGCCTGGCCTACCCCTCAAATTAAATCCTGCGTACGCCACTGCCGGTATATGAGGGCACCTGTTTAATGAATGTTTACACGTAAGAAAATAAAACCTTGAAGACTGAGAAAGGAGAGAGAGAGAAGGAGCTGGAAAGCGTTCTGTAACGTTCATTGTTATTCCCGTTCAAAACGGTCAGCGTTAAACTAGTTACCTGCCATAAAGCTATCATATGCCCTTCGGGTGACTAATTGTCCTAAATGGAACAATTTCTTTTAGTGGTCTGATAGGCAGGAAAAAAAGGTCAGATTTTAAGGGCCGAGGCGCTGGAAGGAAGGCAACCGGGTATTTCCCGGCACCAAGCTCAATACTGCCACTAAAGCACCGAACACGCAAGCTACGAATGACAAAGGGAATTCCTCGAGGGAAGCCAGCGTCCGGCCTGTCCGCTGCTTTCTCAAACGCTCGGCGTCCGGTCAATTTTTTATCCGTTGCTTTCTTTTCTTTTGCGCTCTTCCGTCTTCCGTCCACGGCGCGTCCGCGCAAAGCCGAAAGTCCACATTATTCCTTCTCTTTTTGTATGTCACGGCGGTCGCTGCGTTGTTTGCATTGCTTTCCAGCCAGGCGACTACTCTGTTTGTGCGGGTAGCGCCAGCTCGCCGGGTCTCGCGATAGCCGGGCCTGGGACGGACGGAGGGCGAAGCACGGGCGGCTTTTGGCCCAGTAAACCGAAGATCCTCTCGTAATTGGTCTGTCACAGCCAGAAACAAGAACATTCCTCCCCTGCGTCCTTCTTATTCTGACCTATTCTCCCTCAGTGTCCCCTCACTCACCTCTCCCACACGCCTTCCTCCGCTCTCCGCGTGGCCATTCCGATGTGTCCGCGTGTTTCTTTCGCTCTGCGCCTCTCATACTTGCCTGCACGCTCTTACTTGAGGATCTCTACAACGGCCGTAGATCGATACACGGCAAGGACGACTCCGGGTTGCAACTGTGCAGCTATCTTCCTCGGTTTCTTTTCTAAGAAGTGTTGATTTCTTTCCTGATATCTCAAGTTCACTCCGCTGCTCTGAGTTTTGTTCCTCGGTGGTTACATTCAACAGGCACAGTTGATTGAGAGGTACATTCTTTAAAGCTCAAAAATGCCGCGGGGTAGCACCTGGGTGAATGCTTGATTGATTGTAGGGTTTAACGCGCCGACGCAACGCAGGCGATGAGGCGCGCCATAGTGCGCCATAGGAATAATTTTGACTACCTGGGGATCTTTAACGTGTGCCAAAATGTCGTACACACGGGTGTTTTTGCTTTTCGCCTCCATCAGAAAAGCGGCCGCCGCGGCCGGAAATCGAACCCGCGACCTCGTGCTCAGCAGCACAACGTTTTAGCCACTGAGACACCGCGGCGGGTACCTGGGTCAATGCAGGCGCCGTACTAAAGGGCTACGGGTTATTTTTAACTGGGCTATTTTAACGTGCGCTAACATCTCCTCCTCCGGGGTGTTGCTGCATTTCGCATTAGTTTGATAAATTCTTGGAGGCCTCTAGTGGACATTGCGACCTCATGTTCAACAACAGAACGCCTTGGGCACTCACACAGTGGCTGGTAATTCGAATGTGCCTCCAAAAGGGGCTGACGAAGAGTGGTCGCGAAGTTCTTTTTCCTTTCCTTCGCGCCGAGAAACACCGAGGGAGCTACGCTGTTTACCGGCACATTGTAACGCTCTGAGATTGGCTCCGCACAGCAGGCACATCACGTCTTACCCGCTGCTCCGTTATTGGGCGGCTTTGCAGTAGTTATAAACAAGTTTCGTTGTTGGAACACAAGGCAAACTGCGGAGTACGAGTGATGTGCAGCTTGCGACGAAATTGAGCTCGAAATGACGAATTTGCGGCTTGAAAAGCTTGCAGTGGATTTGAAGTGGGCGCAGAAAAGTGGGAACAGCAGTTTGACCGAAAGCTACAAACTATGAATTGTTAAATCAATGGTTCTGAGTTGATGTTTTTTAGCTATTGTTCCTTTAGACTTAATGTAACAGCATACAGCGGCGACTTTTTTTTTTGAGAGGTGGGGAACGTTTTTTTTTTTTAAATATTGCTTAAAGGGACATTGAAGGGATTTGTAAACATAGCAGGATTACCCGCCGCGGTGGCTAAGTGGCTAAGGCGGTGAGCTGCTGAGCGCGAGGTCGCGGGTTCGATTCCCGGCCGCGGCGGCCGCTTTTCTGATGGAAGCGAAAAGCAAAAACGTCCGTGTGTACGAGATTTTGGCGCACGTTAAAGATCCCCAGGTGGTCAAAATTAATCCGTAGCCCTCCACTACGGCGCGCCTCATCGCCTGCGATGCGTCGGCGCGTTAAACCCTACAATCAATCAATCAAACATAGCGGGGTTACTTGTGCAAACCGTAGTCTACATTCCCTAGGACATGTTTCGACCCCTCTCGCTGCGTTTACGCGACTTAATTAGGGGCGAAGCACCTTAGGGCCTCGGGCTGTCGGCGTCTCCTGTCGCCTCATGTAGTCACGGTACTAAAACACCGGGACACTCGTTTTCCAACGCCTCGCGCTACTTAGCATACTTCTTAGCATGCTGTGGTGTGTAACACGAAGACAACTTACGGCCAGCCTGTCTCTCATTTAATTGCTTAAATCCGGTTCAACGCACGAGAGGGAGCCACCGCCTAATCAAGTGCGCGATTGCTCCTCTCACCGGCGATTCTCTGGCGCCCAATGTGTGCCGTGTGGCAAGAGAGAGAGTTACGATCTTGGAATACACTTACACACTGCATGCTTCGCGCCTGCCCAGGTTTCACGTTAGTGGAGATGGCCCATGATTTTTATTGCGCAGCATGTAAGCCCTCTACCCTATCCCCCTATTCCTATGTACTCTTTCCTCCCTATCCCACATCCCCTACACCATCAGGCGTTCCGGTGTCCGCCCCTAGGCGAGACAATTTACGCCTGCTGGTGGACCTTCCTTTCTTTCTTTTGTGCAATAAATATACATACATACATACATACATACATACATACATACATACATACATACATACATACATACATACATACATACATACATACATACATACATACATACATACATACGTACGTACGTACGTACGTACGTACGTACGTACGTACGTACGTACATACATACATACATACATACATACATACATACATACATACATACATACGTACGTACGTACGTACGTACGTACGTACATACATACATACATACATACATACATACATACATACATACATACATACATACATACATACATACATACATACATACATACATACATACATTCTTTGCCGAGTACCCCCACAACCAGGACCGTGTAATGCCCTGCATTTCCAGAGAAATGCAGATATCGCGGAAGCCCCACCGGTTATCACTATAATAGCGTAAATAGAGATGACTGGTCGCACGAAATTTTGAAACACTAAGTAAAAAAAAATACACAAAAATTATGGAAAATGGCAAAACCTGTAACATCCTGCATTTCCTAAATAATGCAGATTTCGCGAAAGTTCCACCTGTAATCGTTATAATAGCGTAAATGGAGATAATTTGTCGAACGAAATTTTGAAAAACAAAAAATAAGAAAGTATAAAATAATTACAAAATCTGGCGAACCCTGTAACACCCTGAATTTCCACAATAACGCATATTTTGAAAAAATTCCAGATGTAATCGTCATAATAACGCAAATGGAGATAATATGTCAGACAAAATTTTGAAAAACTAAGAAATAAGAAAAATATTTAGAAATTACGGAAAATGTCAGAACGTATAACGCCCTACATAACCTAAGAAGATTTCGCGAAATTGCCACCTGTAATCGTTATAATAGCGTAAATGGAGATAATTGGCAGAACAAAACTTTGAAAAACTATAAAAATGAGACAAATATAAAAAAAAATTGCGAAAACTGGTGAACCGTGTAACGCCCTGCATTTTCACAATATTGCAGATTTTGGGAAAATTACAGATGTAATCGGTCAAATAACGTAAATGGAGATAATTGTTTCAACAAAATTTTGAAAAACTACAAAATAAGAAAAATACAAAATAATTACGGAAAATTTCAAAACGTATAACGCGTGGCATTGTCACAATAATGCAGATATCGCGAAAGTTCCACCTGTAATCGTTATAATAGTGTAAATGGAGACAATTGGTTGAACTAGATTTTGAAAATCTAGAAAAATAAGAAAAACAAAATAATTACGAGAACTGCCGAACCGTGTACCGCCCTGCAGTTCCACAATAATGCAGATTTCGGGAAAGTTCCAAATGTAATCGTCATAATAACGTAAATAGTTATAATTGGTAGAACAAAATTTTGAAAAGCTAGAAACTAAGAAAAATATAAAATTACGGAAAATTTCAGGACGTATAACGCCTGGCATTTCCACAATAATGTAGATATCGCGAAAGTTCCACCTGCAATCGTTATAATAGCGTAAACGGAGCTAACTGGTCAAACGAAATTTTGAAAAACTAAATATTAAGAAAAATATAAACTAATTCCGCAAGAAAGGCGAACCGTGTAACGCCCTGCATTTGCGCAATAATGCAGATTCTAGAAAATTCCACCTTTAGTCGTTATAATAGTTTAAATGGAGATAATTATCTCCATTTCCAACAAAATTTTGAAAAATAATAAATAACAAAAATATTAAAAAATACAGGAAATGGCAAACCGTATAACGACCTGCAATTCGACAATAATGCAGGTTTCGCGAATTTCCCCCTTCGAATCGTTATAATACCGTAAATGGAGATAATGGGCGGGACAGGATTTAGAAAAACCAAAAGCTTTGACTGTAAGAGCTCACACTCGAGAAAAACGGCATAAGAATGCTACGCATTAGTAGATAATTCTCTGAATTTCTGCTGAATTTTTTTTTTGCAAAAATATCAATTCGAAAGTGTTGTCGTCTCTGCATCCTCCTTGCCGATTTCCTATGACGTTACGTATGAGGCTCAATCAAGATGGTTTGGCTTGACTGCGCTACAGCACGGCTCGCCGACCCTCCAACAGAATCAGTCGGCCCAGCGTTTAGTCGGCTGGCCGCCGGTGAGTCGTCGCAATTTCTTGCTCAGTTGAAAATAAGGCGTGACACCATTTGTGCCCGGAAGAATGAGCCTTTCGTTTGTAAGTTTGCAGACTGTATCACGTCCAAGTAGCCCCACACAAGCGCACATTCGACGCTTCGCTGACTGGTACGCTAGTACAAAAACCTCTGTCAAATTAAAGGCGGGAGAAGACTCAGCGAAGTTAATGGAGGTATCAAGGAATTGAAATCGAACAAAAATTTTATTGTACAGCGTAACACCCAGGTGAGGAAACACTTTTTGCGTTGAGTGATCTAGTACAGCGGTTAGCAGCACGACCCCACATTTGCGATCGCTTTTCTTCTTAAAGAAAGCGAAAGTCGCTAGAGATGAGATATTTGTGGGAACTTGGGGGACGCTCACTGCACGAGCGTTATTCAAAAAATATTAATCTAAGCAGCTTAGAATGCTAAAACTAAATAACAAATATACAGGCTGTAGGATATATACTTTATATTTCAGTCCCTGACCATCCTGGCTTATGGCCGAGTGGTCTGGAGCATTAGCTGCGATGTTTTGCGATTAGCAAGTTCGAATCCCCGATAGTGCATTTTTTTAGGTTGATTTAATTTTTTTTATTTTTTTATTTTTTTTTTTGGGGGGGGGGGGAGAGGGGGAGGTAGTGCTTTCTATACTGAATTCACCATTTTGGCGCTGTAACGTCCACTTCTCCACGAACACGTTCGCAGATAGCGTACAGACTGACACGGACGCGCTGGCGGGTGATTGTTGGCGTGGTGTTACCACGAGCACCGACTACTTGCAAGCAGTGCTGAATCAGCCGACCCTTGGCCTGGTGCGAACACGCCTCTTACGATACAGGCGCGCGTCAAGCAAGCTCTAAAAAAAAAGGGGGGGGGGGGGGGGGCAGGGAGCACCGCATTTGAGCGTCTCCGGTGACGCGGAGGGCGTTCATCCACTGCACACGCCTGGGCTAGTGATCGTTACAACTCCACGCCGTGCTGGCAGGCTTTCTGCCGCATTTTGCAGCCGAAAACATGGCATAAGCGCAGTATGCCGATTACTGAGATATCGAGAATGCCCAGCCAACGACAGCGTTGGATGCCGAGCATGTTGCTTCACAGAACCGACGCCGAAACTGGTTTCAATTCTAACCTTTGACATCGTCCAATCAACATAACATCTCGTATGCGCGTCACTGCTGCTAGTTGTTGCGGCCGCCGCAAATGTCGCACAGTGTATTTTCTTCTTTCGGGCTATATAAATTAAATACCGCTTTATCGATAGAATGAACGATGACAAGTGTGTTCATTTGAACCAGTCTACTCAATGCAAACAAAAATAGAAGTATGGCAAATTCACTTCAGTGTCGCTTTAATATTATTGCTCCCGCACAGAGTTCTTTGATAATCAATTGAGCCTTTGAGCATAAATGCAACTCCTGTCAAAAAGCACAGAAGCATGCGCGCCGCAGGCACTGAAAAAGAATCCACGCTCAAGACAAACCAACCGCGCGGAGTCAGCAGCCAAAATCACTTCCTTTTTCTGATAACGAATTGCATCACAGGGAAAGAAAGGTTGTGCGAGTAAAAGAAATTGAAGTTGACGTTGTTCTGGGAAAGTCGCAGAACGCATGAAATGCGGGAATGTACGTTCTCTCCGTGAAAACAAGGAGGCGAACAAGCAAGCAAGAAAGCCACGGTAAACGTTTAGGCAGTTATGAGTCACAGACATAAAATGGTCCGGCCGGTGCAGTACTCGCGGATACGAACATAATT